>NC_056747.1:1142444312-1142636812 GCF_019279795.1 Protopterus annectens | reverse complement strand
TGCAGACAGACTGCATTCCAAGGTAAAGTAGTATGTACACACACACCCTGTAACACCAGTACTATACAAAGCATAACACAACTCTACTCACAGTCTGTAGTTCCTGAACCTCCTACAAATAAGTACCTGTCCTGAGTGTGCCAGGTCTCCTGTAAGAGATACTGCTACCTGCTGTCTGTAACACTGATGCCCACACACAGGAAGGATGTCTATCACACAGGAATGCAAAGGGACCACGCCCACATGATGTAGAGGGTTAGAGTAGGTAGTTGTCATGACAGTGGTGATTGGAAGTACTACACGTGCAATTTTATATATATATATATATATATATATATATATATATATATATATATATATATATATATGGCTATCAGGATAATAATATGTACATATATTTCCACCATATGTCCTGGACGTGGAGTGTAGCCCTATCCCAGCCTCTATAGTCCCACAGTCATAGTGCAAGCAGACGTCAGGTATGTACAGCAGGTAAATTAGTAGACTATTCCTACTGTCATTGGGATTGTCTTCACAGACATGGTGTGTGTTGGAGGTCACATCTGCTTATAGCATGTGTGCCATTGGCTACTCACAGACATCCTAAGGACATCATAGTAAAGTACCGCTGCTAGCAAGTAATGCCCCTCTGGACTTCAGCAGAGATATTGGCCAATATATGTGGACATTCTGACACACTCTATGCAGTCCAGAGGTGTACACATAACCCTTTAGTGCTAAACATGTGTACCATGCCTGACAATATGGATGTAGACAGCCATGTAGATGGGTATAACACATAATGACTGGAATACATTTGCCACCACAGGTTATGCATTCACACACCCCTGTCTGGCCTGACACATAATAACCGCTGGTACAGGGGTGCCATGGCCACATACCACCCACTAGATATTGACATACATCTGTACAGCATCCCACTGCTCTGTCTGACATACATGACTGTTAAGGGAGGCCCAGCAGCACTGAATCTGGCAAGTATCTGCACATGACATCTCACTGGGTAAGTACACTAAGCTGCTAGGCATGTAACAATGCACTGTGCAGAATGCAGCTACAGGCAGACTGGCTCAACACTGGCCTACATCTCCTATGGGGGAATACACATGCACCTGCATATATAGCAGGCTCTACAGGCATGTCACAGCACAGGGTAAGAGACACCTGTGTGAAAGTGCATAACCACAACCAATGTGAACACAGCCACATACGTTAAGCTAGCATAATATAACAGTATGTGGACTATCTGTTCGACACCATCCTCATATGTGCCACTCACAGTCTGACCCTACATATACTGGGCTGCTACACAGTTTGGTCTGATGGCTGTCTGTGGTATGACACATGTATGTGTATGGCCCTACAAACATGTACGCCACTACAGTACCATACAGTGGAGCAGCATGTAACATCAGATAGGACGGGACCTAGAACAATGACATCTACCATAGTCTGTACACAGGCTAAAGTACATATTAACAATACACACACTGTCAACATTCACCATAAGTACACAGACCTCAGTACTGTACAAACATCCACAGAATGTCCAGGTTATGTCATCAAATATAACCCCTACTGTAAATAACATGTGTAGCAGTCTGATATCTCACTGGCTTATCAGATATGATGACACTAATTATGGTGTACAGCACATATGCACCACTTCATGCACAACATATGTACACAGGTTGACAGAGTTGTGGCTGGAAGCACATACCCAGGGCCAATAATGACATGTTGCTGTGATAACCTCATACATTTACTCTTGTAACAGGGTTTGTTGCAACATATGTCCTATAAGGGATAAGAAGCCAGTAGCTGTCATGGCTTTCACCATCTACAGACTGCAATCCTCACACTACCTTCTGCAGTCCACAGATAGATGCTCCATCGGTAACACATGAAACCAAAGGCACAACACACTGCCCTGTCTGCAGATGACCCTGCAGATGGGGATTCCTCATAAACATGGAACTAACATGGCAGGTATTGAGACATGTAGGAGAGTCATATCCACACACACACTGTTAAACCAACAGTACTCCAAATGCAGTATAGCAGCACTTACAGTCTGCAGTCAGGTCAGGCACATCCCCCTCTTGTGTGTTGCCATGTTTCCACAGTGTATGTTGTTAGAGGCAAATCCCCAATCCATCTGAGATGCTGTTTGCCAAACAACAGATCTAGTTCCTGCTCACAGTGAATGAAAAGGGCCAACACCAACATGATGTTCCTAGACACTGGAGTATGTTTCCATGCAACTGGCTATGGGAATATTACCACAGCTGTTCCACATGCAATCAGCAAGGGGAGGACTGCAATTCATGCAGAGGCCATCAGCGGATCATGAGCATCACTTAAAATACACATGCTGCTGCCAAGCAAAGCAGGTGTAGGTCTCCACATCCACCAGAGAGGGAGTGGGAGAGGCAGACAGAGGTAAAGACAAGTCAGGGAGTGGTGGGAGAGTAAAACCTAAGCATGTTTGTGTCACACACCTACCAGCACAGGGTATCAAATCCCTGATGACTATGTAGTGCTATCACAGATCGATGCAGTTATTGGATGCGCCACATGGGTTACCTGTAGTGGAGCCCTTAGAGCATATATGGGATGGTGACTGACATCTGCAATAGGGATAAGGTATCTATACGGTAGGTGACGTATACGTGCCTGTCTGCGTGAACAGGTGCCAGCATCAACACAGTCACACTATCACAGGGGTGCACACACATTGACACACTTGGCAGGGCCAGAATTACAACTCATCAGTAGTAGGATTGCCACAACACATCACTGTGCAGGTATCACATGCACCACATGGGTCAAATGGGGGTTGCATGGGCAAAGGGTATTGGGAGGTGTCTGACATCAGACAGCATGCTTCAGTATGCCCATGGGGGTTGTAGGGAGTGTGGATGTGAACATATGCACCATACAACACACACACAAACACACAGGGTGCCAGTATTGACATGCATGGGTGCATGTCTGCACAGGTGTGTGGTGGTTGACTGTGCCAGATGGCTGTACAAGGCTAGGCAATGGGTATACATTGGCATCAGGCCACATGACGTTGGTCTACATTGTGGCTCAGGGCTTTAGTGTCTACATTTGCCCACACAGGGGGGTATTGTATCCCCCATCCAGTCACCTTGGTGACTATTGTGTGTGGCCAATGCTGTGCATCGCTTACCATGTATGTGTTCCTTAGTCCATGACATGGATGGTGTCTGCGATATGCACACCTCTCGGGTTCTGCCGTGTAGCCCGCAAGACAATTCCTTGCGAGCTACACTGCCGAACCCAAATGGCTGCAGCGGCACTTAGCCGTAGTGCAATATGGCTGAAAAGCCTAGCCGCTGCAGCTGTAATCTATGTATGGGCAGAGACAGCCATACCGGATGTGTAACACATTCCTTATTTACATTCAAGGAATGCATTTATTTAAGTATTTATTTATTATGTTGTCAGACTGACAACAAAATAAATAAATAAGTAAATAAATGCATTCCTTGAATGTAAATAAGGAATGTCTTACATCGATGCTGTCTCTGCCCATACTAGATTACAGCTGCAGCGGCTTTTCAGCCATTGCACTAAGTGCCGCTGCAGCCATTTGGGTTCAGAGATGTAGCTCGCAGGGAATTGTCTTGCGGGCTACACACTGGAACCCACACCTCTCACATGCATGTACAGTGACATGTGGAACTGTACATGAGGTGTCTGGCCCATGTTGTGAACACAGATTCAGTCTTGCCCACATGTGGCGGGAACTAGTAATAGGCAGCAGGTTTACCATGCACCTAAATTGATAGCATGCTAATGGCTTTCCCTGGTGTCAGTGGCATCTGTCAATACAGGGCATGTTGTCAGGCATGGTATGTCCTTTGTGGGTCATGTGATGGCACCACAGGTGTTTTAGGTGTCCCTTGGGGAACATGGGGAAGGTGCACTGTCTGCATGTACATGCATATTGGACAGATGAACAAGGTGCCATGCCCTCTGTAGCCCACAGCTATCATCCCATAGTTACTATCACTGGCCAAAATGCAGTGCACTACCCACATATTGGCTGTTGCCTAGGCATGTGTGCGTGTATGAGACATGGGTTGGGAGTTTGGTCTGGGTAATACTGGAGTTAATAACTGTGATTCCTTGACTTTGATGTCACAAGTATGGGTATGGCTTTGCACCCCAGCCTCTCAGCTATTTCACATCTGTTATCCCTGTACAGTGTACATTGTGATATATAGTAGGGCCACCATATAAGAAATATGCAAAACCTGCTCCACATTGGCCACTGGTGTCACACACTCACACCCACCTCCACACAGGATATGTGTTACAAACACACACATACACCTGCCATGCTTGGGAGTGGAACCCCTACCTAACTAGTTTATTACACTACAGCACCACACAGTTATAGTACACACCACAGAGATTACTGGAGTACTCCTTCCCCAAAGGTGTAACTCACATTGGATGACATCAGCAGGATTGCCAAAGTAGGACATTCAAATTGTAGTGAATGTGACTAGCCTAAAATGCATTGCTCCTTACACAGACAGTGAGACACACATAAACCATCCACAACTGACATATGTGGGTATAGAACCCCTAAGATAGGTCTATATCACGCTACAGCATGGAGCTGTTATAGGACGCACCAGGGGGAATTACTAGAGAACTCCTCCCCAAAGGTGTATTTCACAATGAATGACATCAGCAGGCTTGCCAAAGTAGGCCATTTGAAATGTAGTGAGTGTGACTAGCCTATAATGCATTGCTCCATACAACAGACATTGAAACATACACAAAACATCCAGAACTGCCATGGGTGGAGATGGAACCCTACCACAGTTCTACATCACACTACAGCAGTATGCAGTTACAGAACCTGCTCCAGAAATTACTGGGCTACAACATTCCCAGAGGTGTATGTCTAGGTGGATGACATCAGCAGCCTTGCCAAAGTTGAGTATATGAACTGCAAGGAGTGTGAGTACCCTAAAAAGCTTTGCTCTCCACACAGACAGGGTCAAACAGACATGCACACAAACACTTGCCAAGTCTGGGGTTAGAGATCTTACTTAACTACTTTATCACACTACAGCAGTATGCAGTTACAGAACGCGCTACAGAGATTACTGGGCTACAACCTTTACAGAGGTGTATTTCTAGGTGGGTGACATCAGCAGCCTTGTCAAAGTTAAGTATATGAATTGTAAGGAGTGTGAATACCCTAAAAAGTATTGCTCTATACACAGTCAGACACAGACACACAGGCACACAAATGCACACAGACTCACACACACAGTTGCCAAGTCCGGGGTTAGAACTCCTACCTAACTACTTTATCACACTACAGCAGTATGCAGTTACAGGATGCAATATCAAGATTACTGGGCTACAACCTTCCCAGAGGTGTATTTATAGAATGGTGACATCAGCAGCCTTGCCAAAGTTGAGTATATGAATTGTAAGGAGTGTGAGTACACTAAAAAGCATTGCTCTATACACAAAGACAGACACACATGCAAACACAGTTGCCAAGTCTGGGGTCAGAAATCCTACCTATCTACTTTATCACACTACAGCAGTATGCAGTTATAGGATGCACTATGGAGATTACTGGGCTACAACCTTCCCAGAGGTGTATTTCTAGGTGAGTGACATCAGCAGCCTTGCTAAAGTTGAGTACATGAATTGTAAGGAGTGTGAGTACCCTAAAAAGCATTGCTCCATACACAGTCAGAAACAGACACACACACACACACACACAGTTGCCAAGTCTGGGTTAGAACTCCTACCTAACTACTTTATCACACTACAGCAGTACACAGTTACAGAACACGCTATGGAGAACACTGGGCTACAACCTTCCCAGAGGTGTATGTCTAGGTGGTTGACATCAGCAGCCTTGCCAAAGTTGAGTATATGAATTGTAAGGAGTGTGAGTATCCTAAAAAGCATTGCTCTATACACAGTTAAAGACAGAGACACATGCACACACAGTTGCCAGGTCTAGAGTTAGAACTCCTACCTAACTACTTTATCACACTACAGCAGTACGCAGTTACGGGATGCGCTATGGAGATTATTGGGCTACAAACTTCCCAGAGGTGTATTTTTAGGTGAGTGACTTCAGCAGCCTTGTCAAAGTTGAGTATATGAATTGTAAGGAGTGTGAGTACCCTAAAAAGCATTGCTGTATACACACACACACACACACACACACACACACACACACACACACACAGTTTCTAAGTCTGGGGTTAGAACTCCTAACTATTTTATTACACTACAGCAGTATGCAATTACAGGATGCGCTACAGAGATTACTGGGATAAAATCTTCACAGAGGTGTAGTATTTCTAGGTGGGTGACATCAGCAGCCTTGTCAAAGTTGAGTATATGAATTGTAAGGAGTGTGAGTACCCTAAAAAGCATTGCTCTATACACAGTCAGAAAAGGAAAACACATGCACACAAACGCACGCACACAGTTGTCAAGTCTGGGGTTAGAACTCCTATCTAATTACTTTATCTCACTACAGCAATACGCAGTTACAGGATGCGCTACAGAGATTACTGGGCTACAAATTTCCCACAGGTGTATTTCTAGGTGGGTGACATCAGCAGCTTTGCCAAACTGAGTATATGAATTGTAAGGAGTGTAAGTACCCTAAAAAGCATCGCTCTCTACACAGTCAGACACGCACACAAACACAGACACACACAGTTGCCAAGGCTGGGGTTAGAACTCCTACCTAACTAGTTTATCACACTACAGCAATACACGGTTATGGGACACACCATGGAGATTATGGGCTACAACTCTCCTAAAGGTGTATTTCACATTGGATGATGTCAGCAGGCTTGTCATAGCAGGGCTATGGGAAGGCAGTGTGTGCATGGGCCATAACCCATTCATCTAGGGGTTGACACACCACATGTCGGCACACATGGGGTCATATGTCACAGGTATGTGTATACAGCTGCTAAATGACTACTTCCTTGTACAGTCATGTTGCACAGCTGGCACGGTCACCACATAATCTGTAATGCTGACAGATACTGGTGGCTAGTATCTGCAGTGAGTGACATCTGCACCTCATGTGTTTTGGGCCCTTTGGCTGTGGATGGTTCCTTATCACAGTCACCCTCTTCCACACATCTATGTACATCTACCTTTGGCTTATTATAGTGTGTTGTCCTGACATATATGTCTGTATTCCTATCTACTGTGTGTGCAAGCCATGAATGGTGCATACTGATCAGTGTCTGCACTAACAACTGCAATTGCCAGATATGTCTGGTCCACTGGTGATTGCAGTCATGGCCTTCATGTGTTTAAGTGTGTGAGCATGCCCAGTATGACCTCTCAGTATGTTGTTGACTGGCATTGTCTTCATTTCTCTAAGTGTGTGAGCATGCCCAGTATGGCCGTCTGTATTGAATGTGTGGATTGTATCTAGGTAGTTTGTGCTGCAGTGCTGACCTTTGTGTTGTACACCGACAGGTAGCATGCTGTCTCTGCAGGGTATCCATTGATCATTTGGCTTTGACTGTTACTACATTCCTGAATAGCAGAGGAGGGGCACACCTGACTGTTATTACACTACTGACTGTTATTGCATTACTATTTAGGGGCGGCCACGGTGGTGCAGTGGTTAGCATTGCCGCCTCACAGCAAGAGGTTCTCTGGTTCGATCCTCAGCTGGGGTGCCTTCTGTGCGGAGTCTGCATGTCCTCCTTGTGGTCGCGTGGGTTTCCTCCGGGTGCTCCGGTTTCCTCCCACATCCCAAAGACATGCTGCAGGTGGATTGGACACTCTAAATTGGCCCTAGGTGTGCATGTGTGTGTGCCTTCTGTGGAAGGTTGGGCGCCGGGCTGGCAACTCGACACTGTAAAACTCCACTGCTAATCAATGTGCGGACATGGTGATCTGCTGTGGCGACCCCTAACCGGGAAAAGCCGAAAGAAGAAGAAGATTGCATTACTATTTAGGATGGGGGGCACACTTACTATTTCTACACAGGGTTGGGGGGCACACCTGACTGTTATTACATTACTATGTAGGATGGGGGGGCACACCTGACTGTTCACCTGTCTGTTATTACATTACTATGTAGGATGGGGGAACACCTGACTGTTTCTACATTTCTACACAGGAGTGGTGGGGCACACCTGACTGTTATAACATTACTATGTAGGATGGAGGGGCACACCTGACTATTTATACATTTCTACACAGGGTTGGGGGGCACACCTGACTGTTATTACATTACTATGTAGGATGGGGGGCACACCTGACTATTTCTACATTTTTACACAGGGTTGGGGGGGCACACCTGGCTGTTATTACATTACTATGCAGGATGGGGGAGGCACACTAGACTATTTCTACATTTCTACACAGGGTTGGGGGGGGCACACCTGACTGTTATTACATTACTATGTAGGATGGGGGGCACACAGGACTATTTCTACAATTCTACACAGGGTTGGGGGGCACACCTGACTGTTATTACATTACTATGTAGGATGTGGGGGCACACATGAACCTTGTACACATTTACTATGACTGTACTGGTATGTCAGGTACTCCATTTCATTCTGTATTGCTAACTATCATGCTGACTAGAGGCATACCAGTGCACTACAGATCGTGGCTTTGGTTGCCCTACATATTATTGTCTGACTTCCTACCCTTCAGAACTTGCATCCCACTGCCTGCCCTGCTGTGGTCTTTTTGTGTAGGCCTGGGGAGGAGTTTAACCACAGCCATCATTCTCGGGCCATGGCACAGGCTCTGTTTGGGTTTGTCTACACCTGTCGTGCTGGCTGAGACTGTTGTTGGGTATGTGAACTATCCTGACTGGCATGTGTGGGTCACATGGACACACATGTCACTCAGCACATTTCATGCAGTGGATTTTGTCACCCTGTGTAGTGCTGGCTACTATGGTGACTCCAGTATGTGTCAGATGTCATGGTGCCAGTATGGGTGTCTACTGTCTGCTGCCATAACATTCAGCCACCCAATTCCCTTGCATGCTCACATTCATACCATAGGTACAGGTAACAACACATTCTACTCCATCTGGCAACTGGTAGGTTGACTGACTTATCTTGAGGGTGTGCCAGACTTGCGGATGGTGCTGGAGAGCTGCATGTCGGATGCCCATAGTAAACTCCCTGTACATGGTTGAGCAAAGGTAGTGTCATATCTGGCATCCCTTTTACTGCATGTGCGAGTCAGAGAGAGGTGTTATTCCCTGGGTCCCTACTGTGCCAGTGCATGTGCTAGGCGTTGCCTCTTTGCCAAGGCCAAGGCATACTGGGCATGCATCCTTCTACCTACTGGGGCAGGCTCAGGTTGTTCCCACTCTGGATCACTCTGTGACTGTGCAGGCCTTGGCATTGGTGGGGTGCTGTGTGGCCTGCCCCATACTGATCCTGCTGCAGCTGTTTCCTCAGGATCATATTGTGTACCATAGCACATACCATAACAATTTGGGTACATGTAGCTGGTGAATACTGCAAGGCTCCACCAGATGTGTCTAGACACTGGAACCGTGACCTGAGCATCCCAAACACATGCTCTATTATATGTCTGGCCTGTGTGTGTGTGCCTCATTATGGCATTTTCAGGTGTGTGTGCATTTCTGATGGGTCTCATCAGCCACGGCTCCAGTGTGTATCCAGCATCCCCCACTAGGTGACTGTAGGGGATGCCCCCATTGGCAAATCTCTGGTACAGCTACGTCAAATGCCATATGTGGGAAACGTCATAGCTTCCAGGGCAGCCAGCACACACATTCATTATAATGCACTGGGCATCACATACGGCCTGGCAGTTGATGGAGGGGGATGCCCCTGCAGTTGATGTAGGCCCTACCCTGCTCACCAGGTGGTGTTTTGATGCTTATGTGCATGCAGTCTATAACACCCACTACCCCAGGGTATTCTGCTATTTGGTGGAAGAGACGCATATTGCTGGTCAACACCTCACGGGTGTTGAGGAAATATACATGCTCACTGGCATGTGCTGACTTGGCATCCAGGAACTGGTGGAATACTCTGGATGCTGATGCCTGTGGGATCCCCATGATATCTCCAGTTGTGCTTTGAGAGTTACCTGTGGCTAGTATACCTAGGCCTACACATACCTTGGTATCCACTAGGATGGGCTCCCCTTGGTCAGTTTGGTGTGGCTGGAACAGCTCAACAATTTGCTGTAGGAGGTCTCTGTCCACCCTATAGTGCTCCACTATCTCCAGCTCATGTAGCCCCTGGTAGGTTACCCTGGGTCTGTACACTCTTCTCCGTCTCCTCACTGTAAGTTGTTCGGCAGCATTCACATCCTCACCACTCTCAGCCTCTTGCACATGTTGTTCTATGTTGCCTGCTGCAGCCCTTCTCATTTTGTAGGTTTGTTTGTTAAAGTTTCCCCGCTTGTATACACTGGTGGTGTAGAGTGTGGGAAAAACCAGAGGGGAAGGTATTTGCTAAGTTTATAGTAGTGTTCTAGGCTGGGCTGGTCTTCTGCCTGTGTAATTGGCTAATTCTGATACATTTCACCTGCCAGCTATGCTAGTTCTCCTTGAATACCTTCCTACTGCTGTTTTCCCTTCCCATTGCCTCCTTGTTTAAGCCCGTGTGCATGCTGCACAGAGTGCTCAGATGTGCACACTGCTGCTATTTCCTGGTTTAACTTCTTTTTTCTTCCTGTAAAACATGGTGTGTGGCATGCACACCTGCTTACACTTTGTAAAGAGTGCTAGGCAGGTTTAGACACACCCCCTTGCTTATTTGTGCTAAGTTAAAAGCAAACCCGAGCCACAGGCCTCTAATCCACTTACAGTATACTTGACACACACCACCATGATGCCACCTACCTCCTAGTCTTGCACCCAGCTATTCATACTCTTACACTGTTGGGACTTGCCTCACATGCTGGGGAAAACTGGGATTCACTATCCTTCCCCTCATTTGCATAGGATTGCCTGCTAATGCATAGTTACACATCTCACACTGAGCCTCCCCCCTTAGCAACCACTACTCACTGGCAAGTTTGTCTTCTGCCTGCCATTGACTTGCATGGTAGAATACAGATTTTAGTTAGAATGCTTATTTTAGGTTTATTTTCTTATTTTCCCCCTGATCCTGTTTGCGTGCCACTGCCCTATGCTTAAACAGCCGAGATTGGCAAAAAAAATAAAAGTTGATTTTTTTAATTTTTTGGATTGTTTGCAATGCCAATGGCCTTATACTTGGCCATTGGCATGCTTTCTCAATGATATGCAGCCTTTATTTAGAGCTGTCGTAGCTCCATTTTGGATTTTACTAACCAAGTACATTTCTGCAGATAGCACTAGTCTTGCACAGACTGTTGCAAGCTTCCTGGATTGCAAAATCACCTCATTTGCATGGATTTCCCCTGCAGATGGGGTGATTTGCATACCAGGGTTTAGTCCGTGCAAGATTAGTGCAGGAGTGCTCGTGCATGCCCCTGCAGGCTGTTCCTGGATTGCACGGCAGACATACTGTGCAGGCTTTTGTGAATCCGGGGGAATGTTTTTTATGTTGTGTTAAAGAAAAGATCCATTATTCTTTTTGATAAGTGCTATATATTTACCTCTACCTGAGCTACTGCCAACTCAGGCAGATGGGACCTTGGTTTAACATTTTATCAAAAGGATGGCATACTCAGGAATGTAGTGTCCCTCTTATACTGCACTTCTGTAGTGGAAATCAATCCAACTGCTTCGGGTGGGCATAAAACTGACAGCCATCTTATCTTCTAGCACCAAAGGTGAATGTACCTTTTGTTGAACTACTGAGGGTGTGTTCTGCTGATTGATCAGCACATCTAGAATTTAATTTCATATTTCTTCCTTTAGTGAGGATAACCATAGCCACACTATTCTGCACAGGCATATGCCACAGCTTCAACTCTAGCCAAATTATCAGCACAGTCAAAACTGCAGTGAGACATATGATATTCTACTGTAGAAAACAGAGACACAGTCTCATAAAGGTTTACATTAAGCCAAGACTCAAGACCCTGAATCCAAAAATGGCAGAGCAATAAACTATCTCATCAGACATGTACAAAGTGCTGGACTACTTATCTGGCTGCAAAGTAGCAAAATACTCTGGTCTCTGGGACTAATGCTGGACAAGGGATCACATAAGTCTCATCACCAAGATGATTAGTAAGTTGACCAACCCACCCAAGCTATGGATTTTAAATGGTATTCATAACATCAGGATCCCAGCAGACATCAAACATCTGCCTGATGTGTTGAGACCTTGAGATGTGAGCTCTGGTATGGGAAGACCACCTGGATAATCATTAACTGTCTGCTGGCCCTTGTAGGCCTGGGGTCCTGCAATATGAGAAGAGCCTGCAATCCCAGATAACTTTGATCTATTACCAAATTACTCTAAATACTGATTTTCATGATTAGGCTTGTCATTCATGGGCTCCAGCCAATTATCCAGGGATGGTGCAAGAACTTCTGAATGCATCCTCCAGGATGGAAGCAAAGGAGAATGCCCACCTTAATCCCAAGGTCAAGGACCTACTATTTCTTGAGCCCTTACTAGTCAAGGCTTATCTCACAACCTGCAGGGTAAAAGAGACTTGTTGGGCACCAAACTTATCTCATGAAGACTCAGACTTGAATCTCACCTCTTTGTCTTCTCTGATGATGGTCTGACTTAAGAGACAGGACAGATATGGATCTTGGCAAACAATAGGACAATCATATGGACACATAACTTAAGGTTTAAAATTAGGAGTAAAGGACTTTTCCAAAGAATGCAAGGACTGAGATCAGATCTGTGCATGCTGTAAAAAAATTGGGGCTTGGAGGATGAATACACTTATGCAGGAAGCAAATTAAGCCATGGAATATGTCAGTATGAAAACACAAACCTCTTGAAACACTGCATTTGCTGAAGAAATGCTACATTTGAATTAGTGAAGAAATACCCAACCCAGAATGAGTAGAAAGATGTTTGTCATCAGCATTTGCATCATCGTGCATATCTTTGAAACAAACTCAGTAATGAAGAAAACTCAGTCACCAAAACCAAACTCCAATAATCCACTTTAAAATATACTAAATGCAAAGTCATGTAGTCTCTGAATAGGGTAATAATTCATTTTTAAATACAAAGAAAAACTCCTCATCTCTATCATTGCATAACCTGAAACTTTAATACAACTAAACCGTGATAAACCTGTACCAAACACTGATGATAACACCAATATTTAATGACCTCTATTCATAACACAGCATTTGAAGACAGTGCTATCAAAGAACTGACAGTTTCTAATCCAAGAGATATCACCAAAGATCATTTATGTTAGATCTGCATTGTTTACTCTGTTTTATTTTTCCTGTGAGGTGTAGTAGGTCACCAGTCTGTAGTATGATAACCTCTAGATGAGGATGTACAACTTTCCCCTCATAAATGGGGCTGTAGAAGGAAGAATCAGCAGGAAGTTATGCAGACAATAAGTAGGAAATCAGAGGACATGAGGTCAGATGCATTGCCTGCCAAGTTCAAATAAGACAGTATGCTGGATAGCATGGCAGAGTGAAAGACGACATGATGAATTGTAATATTGGAGAGGACAGAGGTACAGATAATGCAAGCTAGGCCTGGTAGTATACACATAAGGCCATCAACACTTAAAGATGTCAAATATTACTTCTACTCCTACAGGAACAAAGTGAGGGGTGTATTTCACTTACCACAGTAACACTGTGAGAAGGAAAGTTCAATGAAATGGAAGTTTCTGAAATTGAATTTTTTAATATTTTATCAATAATTTTTTATACAAGAACAAATTTATTACAAAATAATACAAATAATGGTTTATCCAAGTGCATACATCAGTTCTTCTTATATACATTATTAAAGTTTACTAAACCACTATAAAACTGATCACAGAATACAGATTAATATTTCTCTCTTAATGAGCTCAGTATTATTCCAGTAATAACATTCTGTGATTATATTCTCTGCTTTTATCTTAACAGCAGATGTTTCTTTATTACACACAATAGTGATAGTATTTATAAATTCTATAAATGAAGGCATAATCTCATTCTTCCCGGTCTTTGAAATCATGTGCCTGACTATTATCAATACGCTAAAGAGATGTGGGAAATGAGACTTTTATACACATCCAGGAATTGAAGGATTAAAGAACACCAAAAGTTTAGTTAATATGAATTTATCAGACTATAATGCTTGCAGAAAATGTTGAATATTTCCCAAAAAGGCTAAAGTGTATGCTGCAAATCTGCCCTAATTAGGAATTTACACCTCCAACAACCAGTATACAGTGGGGCCAGAGGGGCAACTACCCCAGGTGCAAAGTGTTGAGGGGGAGCGATCAGCCAATCTGGATTTTTCTTTAATGCAATATGCATTTGTAGTCAAACCAGAGCACTGTAGTGCTGTATATGTGGTCTAAACTGTATCAACTTCTTGATACATTGTTGCAAGCAGTTTGCTAAACTTTAAAGGTAAAATGAAAAAGAAAATCTCCTTTTTTTAACTAAAACCCTGCAGTGCTCTACAGTGGTAGGGTATAAACTGCAGCAACTTTTTGTCACTTTTGTAGCAAGAAGTTTGCTACAGTTTAAAAGCAGATTTTTTTAACCAAAATGTGAGCAATGCAGCTCTCTGTGCAGACAGGGTATAAACTGCAGCAACTGTTTGCTATATCTGTACCAAGCAGTTTTCTACAGTTTAAAAGAAGAAATTGTTTTTTTTTGATAAAATGGACAGGAGGGTCAGAAGTAGGGCACAGAAATGGGACCTGGATGGCTGGGGTGTGGAGGGGGGCATGTCAAAAGAAGGAACATACTTTTTTTTTCTCTTCCATAGAAGAGTTGGGTGGCATGGATCTAAATGTAATAAGTTGATTGCTGCAGTGTATGTGATCAGCTTACTGCAGTGAAGTGCTTTTTTTTTTTCGCTATCCAATGGAAGAGTTGGAGGACATGGATCTAACTATAATCAACAGGTCACTACAATGTATGACAGCATAATTCCAATACTTTTCTTTGATATGGAATTTATTGTTTTTAATTATTTTATGTATTTTGGGTAAATAAGATCTCACTATCTGCTTTGAGATTGGTTAGAAAATTAAGAAAGGTTGAATATTCTTTTATATCGGACATTACATCATTTTTAGAGATTAAGACCTGTTTATTTATTTATACTATAAGCAAGTTTTCCATCTCCAAATCATAGCTGCCCATTAAACATTCAGTGGTAAACACTATAGTTTCTCTTAATATTTGATGTAAAAATATTATCTAAGCTTAGCATTTTGAAAGTTCAGCTTGCCTGTATCTTTTGGTGTGAATATTATAGGGAATAATGTAAAACACAATGCTTTTATTTCCATGTATTTATATATCAAAATTCTAAATGTTTTTACTATGTTGTTTATGTAAGTAAAGATTTTTAGATTATTTGTCTTTTTAAATAAACATTTATTTAACAGCAGATTCATATTATTATACATGTTTTGTATATGTTGCATAGTGATTAATATTATTACTTAACCAAACGGTTTCATGCATTTTCTGGCTAACCGAATAATCAAAGTTTGACCATAAAGTTACTATTTTAATAACTGAAGCTCTAGCATAAATTTCTAGGTCAGGAAATCCTATTCTACCATCTTTCCATTCTCTTACATGATATCTCAAAACTAGTCTATGTTTGTTGGGTGTCATGAGAACATCAATCAAATGTGAAATTGTTTAATGTGTTCTTTAGAAGGAACTAAAGTAGTTGTCTGCATAATGTATTGTATTATGGGTAAAATAACCATTCTAATTAGAATCAACTTATTTTCCATTGAAAAAACAAACTTATTCAATGTACTTGTTTATTATTGTGTTTATATTGTATAAATATTTCTATAATTTGTTGTTGCTATTTCTTTATAATTGAATGGAGTAACCCTTAAATACCTAATCTCTTTATAATCCCATTGAAATGTTGTTAGTTTCCATTAAATAATTTAACTCTTTTTATTTAAGATTTTAGTTTTATTCAAATTAAGCTTTGGATATGACATCAGTTCTAAACATTTTAAAGATTTTTAGATGTTTTAGTGAAGATTCAATTTTACCTATTGTTTGCAGTACTTCATTAGCAAATAACTAAATTTTTTAAACATATTGATCATTTATTTTAAGTCCTACTATATGGTTATTAGGTTTTATGCAACTGGCTAGAGATTCTATAGTCAAAACAAATAATAAAGGAGATATGGGATAGCCTTGTTCTGTGCCCCTGATTACTTTTTATTGACTGATGAATAAAAAAAGAACATAGTTTAACATACGAGAATGAATTTTGATAAAGATTATTAATAAAAAATATAAACTTGCTTTAAAATATGCATACTTATAATATTTTAGTTAAATAAGACCAGTTTACTAAATCAAAGTCTTAGTATACATCTAGGCTAATTAGAGACAGTTCTTTTTGATTGTTATAGCTATAATCAATTAAAGTAATTATTATTTGATGTTTTCTATGTTTGCCTTATCTACTGGCAAGACATGATATAAAAATGTTGTAATCAGCATTCATTAATGAAAAAGTCTATAACAAGAACAAACAGATGGGTCTTTATCCTGTTTTAATAAAGAAGACATTATTGTAGATTTCCATGATGGAGGTATGTCAAATGTAGTATTAATTTCTGTGAAGACTTTCTGTAAAAGAGATAAGACATTGAGAGGTAATATTTTATATAATTTGGGGGGTCCATATCAGAACATTGAATGATTAAAATCGCAAACGCTCTAAAGAGCAAAAATGCAGGACCTCGGAGTGCATTTTTTTGAGATTGCAGTTCAGTGAAGATTGGAATATTTGTCCTTTCCTCACTGTAGTGCGATCTCGGAGTTGGAATCTATATTTAGTGGGGGACGTTAGGGTGGTGCATTATGGGTAGGGAAGATGCTCAAGAGTTTGTTGGTGGCCATGAGCTAGAATAATTGCTGAGTTGGATCCTAGAATTGGATTCGAACCCATACGTTGAGGAAGAATGGAAATTGACAATATCAAATCAATCCATTTCTACATAACCACTCTAGGAGCATTTTACAATTCAGTACAATGTTAAGACTACTTATACTTAAAATATCTGATATGCACAATTATTTTAGCACTAAGTAGTGCAGTCAGCTGACAGCTTTTTCAGTATTTGATGAACCAGAAAAATCTGGGAGGAGCTCTTTTTGTTACTTGACCTACTTATGTATACCCAAACCTAGTATTATTGTCACCCAATGGCAATAACTATTTTTAGCTGTTCGTGAAACAAGTTCTTCTCTTTTTGTTTTTACTCATCTGTCCATTCCTACTGCAGTATCAGGTGGGATTTGTTATTGCACCCTCTCTCTGTTGGCAGCAAAAATAATCTTCAGTTCTTTTTCTGATAAATCAAATTCTAATTTTCTCTGGTTATAAAAAGGCTCATCAATTACTTTGCCCCACTTACATTACTGGTGTTGAACCTTATCTTTCTACCAGTGATACATATATAATCTAAAATCCACTTTATCAGTTCCCTAAGCTTAAGTCCTTTATTTAAGTTCTTGTAGACCATGCTTCAATACTATATATTAAACAGGAAATGTATCCTTCTGTATTTCCTGCTAGCTATCATACTTCATCACACTTCATAGGTTCCCATACACATTATCTCTCCCCAGAAATCCCTTCAGTACAACAGGTTCTGCTGTTTGGAACTCCATTCCTTCAGAAATCAGAAACTTCCCAATGTTTTCTCAATTTGGCCAAAATGTCCTTCATCACACTCAAGAAAACTTCCACTATCACTATCTCTTCAACATCAGATGATCTCTGAATAGTGACTTTCTTCTCCCTTCACATTTCAGTCCATCATCATTCACACATTTCTTTTCCTTCCCTCAAATCTCAGCCTCCACTTCTCATGTACTAATTCTTCCCAGTTTATGTCCTTGCTCTTGCATTATTGCATGCTCTCTTTCATATTTCAACGTGCTCATCAAATGCATAAGTTAATATTTACCACAGAAACTCTGCTCCCATTTTTGCTTTGTACTTGTACTTTTAATTGTATAGCATTGCTTCCTTGATTTTTTTTAACATTTGTCTTATTTTGTGTATAAAATTTAACCATTGTAGTATACCATATGATGACTGTTGACAGCGTTTGGTCCATGTCATGAATGAAAAGGTTCTAGGACCATCCCAACATCCCAATTACTTAACTAATAGATGTCAAATAAATGCAGCTATATTCCTAACTGCATTTCATGTACACTTAAATTGGCTTGATGTAATAAATATGGCATAATGTCTGAAAACACAATAACATTACTAATATCTTATCTAAGCACACTGTCAAAGGAAAGCAAAATAGTACTAAACATTTAATGTGTCCCATTTCACTTCTCTGCTAAGAATGGTTTGGCTACAATATCTGCAAAAGGCATTACAGGAAACTGAAAGTTATAAGCTGTAGTGGAAGTCTAACACAAAACAGATCATTTTATATTCTTTTATGATAATCCCACAAACAAAACCATTCACTCTATATGGCAGTGTTATTCTTGAACAGGCTGGACTTATTAAAACCAGGTGTGGCTAGCTAAAGGCAATAAAACACAACTTCACCATAGAAATGGGAGCCTCTAAGGGACACAGGTGATGCAAGAAGTGGTAAACAGAGAACAAATGTAAACCAGTTAAGCAGACAACAGATGGCCTCTAGCCAGCCTCAAGACAGGTGAATTTGGAAGGACCACTTGAAAACTGAGATTATATGATGGAAATGATGCTTACCAGCACCCATACAATGATGATAAAATTCTTCAACTAAAACAATGGTTAAGATTACTGAAAATATATACTGCACACTTTGAATAAGGTATATGCGAGGTAAGCCTGATATAACCTATTTTCTGTAATACATTTGGAAAGGGGCTGGTACACTTTAAACAGCTACCTAATCTGTAGAACGTGTAAATTACTACTACATTGTAAGTAGTTTTAAACAATAAGATGTAGTTATATAACTAACATAGCATGGTCCAGTATCCTTAACAACTACTAGTATAACAGTCCAGTGTATGGGTCACATTCCCACATTGTTTTATTTTGTATTAGTTTTGTCTCCATGCTTGCCAATCATCAAGCCTCCTTTTGATTGGACATTAAACTATGCAAGTGTGTGTGTGTGGGGGGGGGGACACATACCTCTCAACCTCTTAGTGCAAGAAATCTGGACAAAACCAGAAAGAACAGGGGGACAAAGGCCCAAAAATAGGAACAGCTTTTAAACATTGTTCCTATAAACTTAGAAAGATGCTAGAATAAAAGGTTTTGCATTATTACATATTTTCTGAAGGATATAAACTGAAACTCAAATGTTTGTCTTTATTTAGCATTATTGACTGACTTCAATATTCAATAATTTACCAGAAAACCACAATTTATATGAGGAACACACCAAAAATATGAGGCACAAATCTGGACATTCTGCAGAAATCTGTACAGTTGAGAGGTATGGGGGGAGGGCATTATCCAGCCAGCCATGATGGTGCTTTGTGCTGCTAATGTCATCAAAGCAATGGCAGCATTGTTCATTTAAGGCCTAACCCTACCCCTGGTTGTGATGTAACCATTTGTGCAATCACAAGACCTGTCTATACTACTCCTGTCCAAGCATGCATGCATGCATGCATATATAACCATATGCTCTGGCAAGGGCTCCCGTCACTGGTTTTGATAGCTACATTCACTTTTTTCCCCTGCACTAGTTCCCTGCATCATGACCAGCCTTCACTCTTCAGCCAAGGTTCTTTAACTGGAACAGCAGTGCAAGCCAGATGGAAATCACTGTCTATCCCTCTGGTTATGCATATCCAGTGTCCTTGTCTGTGGGGTCAAGCACCTGAGCCACTATTCAAACTCAGTTCACCTGGGCTGTATAAAGGATTTATCCTTCTCTCTAAAAGAGTAGGTCATTCCTAAATTGTTAGCACTCACTCAACAAAGCTGTAGCCCAAGACTGACCTTTAGCTGAAAAAGGATGGATCACATTCATTTTCCGAGGAAGATGGCTGACAGTTTAATACCCCAAAAGTGAATAGAGATCTCACTTTTTCCCAGAAAGGGGTAGCTAATAAAATATATTCTGTATCATTGAGCAACATGGATATTGACACATCCCCAACAGAAAACTCACTTGAAGGACCTGTTCAGGTCACTTCTCAAACACAACTGGGAACATAGCACTATTATCCTAAGTGAATGAGAAATCACTCTTTAAATGTTAAATGTATAAGAGGAAAGTACAAATATGTTTAGAAAGAGTATAAGATCTGCTAAAATGAGTATAAACATCCTTACTAATATTTAAATGTCATATGTAATTTTTATGAAACAACAATAATTCTTAATATCTTCAAATTACACGAGCTGGTGGTTTAGAAACAATAATCTGTTATGTATCTAGGACTGTGATTATACTGCAATAATTAAGTGAAAAATTTGTGAAGGGGCTCTATAAAAGTAGTTACACCCATGCATGACAAAGCTAAAGTCATAAAAGTAGTCAGAGCCAGGTATGACAAAGCTAAATTCATAAAAGTAGTCACAGCCATGTATGACAAAGCTAAATCAGGTATAACTAGTTGTTCAAAACTGAACTTGCTGTGCCTGGAAGTTTCTTCTTTTCCTGAAGATGATGTACTTAATTTTTTAAATTTTAAAAGTTAAAGAAAGACATGGAAGGCATCACCAAAGTGCTGGTTCTCAAAGTGAAAAGGAAAATGAGAAAATCTGGGTACTGAAAGAGGTATAAAGGTAATCAAACAGGGGTGAAGAGGAAGATGATAGGCTCAGGTGTTAGGTTTATAAGGCTTGTGTGAGAGAAAATACTAGAAGTTATGAAGCCCTGACTGTACCTGGAGTTAGCTGCCAGGTGTCCCACTCAGCAAAAAAATAGAGGATGCATTACTGAAAAAGTCATGTTTGAGTAACTATTGATCGTCCCAATAATAAACGAGAATATTTTACATAGCATATTAATTAACATGAAGGGCATAAGGGAAGTAGAAGTGAAGGTGACAAACAGCATTAAATATTACTCCATAGTATGGGTGTCCATCTCTGAAGCAGATTTGAAAAAGGTAACAAGGATGTATATTTGGGATTACCTAGGAAGGAATTTTAATTCAATGTAACATATGGTAGGGGAAATAAATATGGAAAACAAAGAATGACACAGTTACTGACTTGTGGGATTTTATCATTAAGAGACTGAAAAAAGTGCTAAGCATCTATACAAGAAAGCTATGAAATATAAGAAGAAAAGGCAGTCAGCCTGAAGCAAATGGGAAGTCAAAGTGATTGTAAGAAAGAAAGACAGGTCAGAAAGAATCATGAGGAGGGCAGCTAGGAGAAACGCTTATGAGTGGGTCAGAACTCTTTAAATCTTGTTCAGTTAATACATATACTGCACGCTTGATTATGACAAAGGTGACCAGAGTTCAAATAGCAAACTCAGCACCTATGGATCCAATCTTAAGAGATAGTATTAACTGGACACTGGACAGCTCCCTTAACTCAGGAAACAAGTGGAATTGTCTGAATGCAAACTTTAAAATTCAGGTATATTAACATGCTTAAACCTAGGCATTATTTAGAAACATTGAAAAAGTAAGTAATGAATGAACAGATAATAATTAGATTACACATACTATTGTCTACCCCTCTCCACTACTATCTCTGTCTCCCTTTTACTTGGACCTCCTCAATACTCCTTCATAATTTGTAACCACCTTCATCCCTCCTATTCAATATCTATTTTCAGCTGATTCTATTTGATAGTAACTACACTTTTATAAGCTTGATATTAGCTAATATGTTTCTGTATTCTTCATTTAACTGTCATGTTTTCATTAACTATCATATCATTGCAATTCTCTGTATGTTCACTTGCTATTCTAGCTACACACATTTACTATTATATGTATGTACACTTATTATTTTTTGATTAACTGTCATATCATTACTATTCTGTGTGTGTATATGTATGTACATTTATTATGTAAATCTTGTGTAACTGCCTTCTATTCATTCTGTAAAATGGAGCATTTTTCCCCGGGCCTCCGCAGAAAATGGGACTTGTGCCCAGTCAGACTTTCCCAGTAAAGCAAAGCAATAAATAAATAACTGTACTGCTCACTTAAACAGTCAAGCAAAGCAGTATCCTACAGTGGAGAACAGAAGGGTATTCCTGGTGAATAAAATGGTGGCTGAGGTTATGCAAACAACAATTTGTATAATGGCACTTAAGGTACAAACCTGCCAGTAAAATTAATATTTATGTGCACTGCACATCCAATATGCAGGACCAGCTTGGGAAGAAGGAACAAAAATAAAAATTGTTGTAAATGATGGTTTCCTGCCATTGGGTTGTCTTCAGCCAATTCTATAATTTGTAGTCAGCAAAAGCGTGATCTCTAGAAATGAAAGCTCAACACCACCACCACCACCAAAGCCCAATTTAGTGTGCAGAACTACACGGGATGTACAAGCAAATGGTTCATAAGGGCATCATGCAGTTAGATGGTCAAACTGTTGGGCACAAGAAAATATTATTTGACCTAGAACAGCATTACTATTAAGATTATATGGATGTTTTGTTAATGAGTGCTTAACCCAAAATATATTTAGTGCCCCAACTGGAAAATAAACCCAGATCATTCAGAATTACACACGTTCATGTAAAAAACATACCTAGCTACTAGTCCTCCTCCCACTACAGGCCCTTGTGCTAAATCTTCCTCCAACTACTAACCATGTCTAACTGTTCCACCAACTACAGGCTCTTCTGCTAGATTATCCACCCGCAAATAACCATTCTTAACTACTCCTCCCATTAGAGTTCCTTGTGCTAAACCATCCACCAACTACTAACCATATCTAACTAGTCAAAGTTTTACAGCCCTTCTGCTAGATTATCCACATGCTACTAACCATTCTAACCTACTATTCCCATTACAGGTACTACCAGATCATCCACCAGCTACTACTTAAATACTCCTCCCACTACAAACCCTTGTGCTAGATTATCCATCAACTACTAACGTATCCAACTACTCCTCCAACTACAGGGTCTTGTGCTAGATCATCCACCAGCTACTAACCATGCTAACTATTCCCCCCACTATATGCCCTTGTGTTAGATTATCCACCAGCTACTAAACCTATATAATTACTCCTCCCACTACAGGCCTTTATTTATTTATTTGTTATTAATAAGTGAGAAAGTCTGTTTGGAAACTGGAAAGCCCATTTTCAGCAGAGGCCTGGGGAAAAAAGTTTCAAAACGAGGACAGAAATACATTTTTGACAATTCAAAAGAAAAACAGTCAACAAACGTTATTTACACAGTTTTCAAAGCAAATGGTCAAAATACATTATTTACAGAGCATATAAGATTAAGGAAATGCATGTTTTCAAGACATTGTAAGTCAAATAAAAAAACAAATACTATTAATAGACTTGGATAGTATCCATAGTGGACAGAGTTAGGATAGCATACTTCAAACTGTAGGTGCAGTACAGTTACATAGTTTATAAGTTGCCAGGTAATATTCTAGAGCAGATTTGCATTGTTGTAGCTTATGTAAAAGCCTGATATGGTATGGAAGTTAGGTCCATGCCTTAGAGTTGGTAACACAGAATAGCAAATGGGGTCTATGTCACTTGAATGAAATTAGAAGTTATGTACCTACCATAACGTTCCATGTTAGTTGTCTTCTCTCGCCTTCTTTCTTGCTGGATGGGTCGAGAACTCCTTTTACCAGCTCGAGGCAACCCTATATCCCATGATGCAAGGCGGAACTACCTCAGATCTCGTTTGGCAGCTAACTGACCCTGCTAAAGACTATCCTAACATAATTAGGAACCATGGTTCCTAAAAGAAGTCCTCATAACAATGCTCCAGAGGAAGCAATCTAATAGGAACTCTCCAAGATCTGTCCAGGCCAGGGGAAGGAGGAGAGAAGACAACTAACATGGATTATGGTAGGTACATAACTTCTAAATGTTAAGTTGTCAATCTCATTCTTGCTGGATGGGACCAGCACCTGTATCCCGGGTGGCTCAATGGAACAGACTCTTGAGAACTGTGGAACCAAACTGGCCCTATCTCTGGAGGCCAAATCCAACTTGTAATGAGACACAAAGGTATGAGGCGTGGCCCAAGTAGCTGCTGCACAAATAGTGTCAATGGGAAGTCTATCCTGAAAGGCTACAGAAGTGGATAGACTCCTGGTCGAATGTGCTTTTGGCTTAGAAGATAGTTGTTTGCCCCTTAGAGAGTACACATAGGAAATGGTGGAAGTCAACCATCTAGATAAGGTCACTTTAGAAACTGGAAGACCTAACCTGTTTTCTGCATAGGAGACAAACAATTGGTCTGATTTTCTAATTTGTTTAGTCCTATGCAAGTAGTACCTGAGCTGATGATGGACATCCAAAAAGTGCAGCTTCTGTTCAGCTCTGTCAGAATAGTTAGGAAAGAAAACTGGTAGATCAATAGATTGGTTAATATTGGTTTGAGATACAACCTTGGGAAGAAAGGAAGGGTTAGTTCGAAACCCTATCCTTATGAAAAACCAGATAAGGTGAGCGAATACAGAGGGCCTGAATCTCAGAAACTCTTCTTGCAGAAGTAACAGCCAGTAGAAATATAGTTTTCCACCTCAATAACTTTAAAGAACACGAAGGCGGTTCAAAAGGAGGTAGAATTAGGGATGCCAACATTAAGTTTAGATCCCATTGCGGAGGAGGATGTTTCACAGGCGGTTTTAGGAGAAAAACTCCTCTTAAAAAGGCCTTGCATAACCTATGAGACATGATGTTATTGTCATGCAAGCCAACATGATACTTGGAAATAGCAGCCAGTTGTACTTTGACTGTAGATGACGAGGATCCTGAATGAAAACCCGCCACCGCCAGGAAATCCAAAACAGAATGTACAGGAGCGGTAAAGGGATCAATATTTCTGAAAACGCCACTTGCTAGCATAAATAGTTCTAGTGGACGACTTTAAAGAAGACACTAAAATGTCTCTGACTGAGTCAGAAATCATTGGTAGCCTGGCTAGGGAAGGAAGTGGAGCAACCAAGCAGTGAGGTTGAGAGAATGAATGGCGGTGCTGCTGACCCGACTGGTGGATCAAAAGATCCGGAACTGGGTCCAGATGCCAGGGCTGCACCAGAAGATGACGATGTAGAGACGGAAACCAAATTTGTCGAGGCCAATATGGAGCAATGAGGATCAATTTGGCTCTCAAAACGGTGGCTTTCTGAATGACTTGTGGAATCAATGGAAAGGGAGTGTCCCGAGGCCAATCCTGGGTTAGAGAGTCTCTCAAGGGTTGGCCTGGAAGGAAATAGTGTGAAGTAATCTGGGCACTTGCTGTTTTGAGGAAAAGATCGCAACAAGGAGTGCCCCACTTCAGAAAAATCTGATCTACTACAGATTGATTGAGAGACCACCGTGAGGCATCAGAATAGATCTGCTTAGCCTGTCCGCCAATAGGTTGGACCTGCCGGGATGTGCATTGCTATCAGAAACCGCTGAGAAGAGATCGCCCATTGCCAAAGTCTGAGAGCTTCTCGACATAAGGGATAGGACCTGGTTCCGCCCTGTTTGTTGATGTACCAGACCACGGACATGTTGTCCGTCTGTACTGCAATAGTCCCGTGGGAAGAAAGTCGAGGGCTTGCAACGTTAAAAGCACTGCTCTCATCTCCAGGACATTTATGTGCAGATGGTATTCTATGGGTTACACGTCCGTGGACCATCCTGCCCTGATAATGCCCCCACCCGATCAGGGAGGCATCCGTGGTGACTGTGGCAACTGGAGGAGGGGAACAAAGGGTCGGCCCTGATGAAGAAGAGGGAAGATATCCACCATCGTAGATGAGCCCTGCGACTGTGTTACCAAAATTTCGTGTCTCATAGGCAGATTGTGGTACGACCACTGCATGAATAACATCCACTGCAGGAGACGCATGTGGAAGGGAGCCAGTGGAAGAAGAACAATGGCAGCCATTAGGCCTAGAACTTTCAAGACAAACCTGGCTTTGATCTGGTTGCTTTGTAACAGAAGCTGAACAAATTTCTGGATGTCCAGAATCCTTTGATCTGTTAGCCTGGCTAACATTTTTATTTAACTCTGCCTATAAAAGTGATAGATTGGCAAGGCAGCAGAGAGGATTTACGAAATTCCCAGTTTCTTGCAAAGCTGTAGGGTGTAGTCTCTGGACCGAAGAAGCTGATGCTTGGTGGTGGCGAGGAGCCAGTCGTCCAAATAAGGAAACACCTGGAATCCTCGACGTCTCAGGTGAGCTGTGACCACTGCCATGCATTTGGTGAACACTCTGTGGGCTGAAGTGAGGCCAAAGGGCAGTGCTCTGAATTGGTAATGACTGGCTCCCAGCCGAAAGCGGAGAAACCTTCTGGAGCGTCTGTGAATCTTTATGTGATAGTACGCATCCTGAAGGTCTATAGAGCACATCCAATTGTCCTTGCCCAGAAAGGGCAGAATGGATTGCAGCATGACCATCCGGAATCTTGCCTTCTTGACAGACTTGTTTAGTCTGCTTAGGTCTAGTATCGGTCTCCAATCTCCCGCCTTTTGGGGACCAAAAGAATCTTGAGTAGAAGCCGGATCCTACTTGGTCTGCCGGCACTGTCTGGATGGCTCTTTTTTCCAGGAGTTTTGAAACTTCCTGTCTTGCCAAATCCCTTTGACCGGGTGAGATGTCTGGAAGGGATTGTAGAGGTATGGGAAACCTTTCGAAGGGGATTTTGTAACCCTCGGATATGATCGACTGTACCCACTTCTCTTGGGATAGGGATTGCCAGGCTACTGGGTACAGTGAAATTCTTCCGACTGCCTCCACAGGTGGACAGTCGAGCAACACCTCAGGGATGCCGAAAGGGATTCTCAGGAAAAGACTACCTGTTGCCCTGATTCTGTGTTACCCCTCTGCCTCTGGGGGTAAACTGACACCGTGTGTCCGGTGTAGCTCCTTGGGCTTTCTGACCCTTGGGATAAGGTCTAGAAGGAGTGGAAAACTGGACTCCAACGGCAGAAAGAGTTTTACCGTCCTGCTCACATCTGGTCAAAGTATCCTTCACCTGAGGTCGAACAAAGCCAAACCATCAAAGGGGTGTTGGTGAAGGAAATTACACAGCCGCATCCAGGCTTGGCGTCTAAGAGCAACACCTGTGCCTGCACTCGCTCCATCGGCCGCATAAGATATGAGCCGCATGGAGGAGTTAGATATGGAATTCAGGATAGCAAGCTGTGAGGCAATCTTTTCCTGAGCCCCAGCAGCAGAAGGATCCTGGACTACTTCTCCCAGTTCCTTGAGAATATCTCGTTGAAGCCTGGTGAAGTGACAAAGGTAATTCAGCAAACGCATAGCAAAGGTCGCTGAAGAAAACATCCGCTTTCCATACCTGTCCATGGTCCTAGAATCCTTATTAGGAGGATGGACAGGCACTGAAGGATCCGCCAGTTCCTTCTTAGTGGCCGCCGCCACCACCATAGCATCCACAGAGACAACTTTGGACAGGAACTGTTTATCCGAAGGGGCCGTGATGAACTTGGATGGTCTCCTGGGGACAGGTTCCACAGAATCTGGAGCTGCCACGCCTTCGAGCCACTACCTGCATGAGTGGGTAGACACCCAGGAGGTGGAGGGTCGGGATCCAAAAGCCTCCAGGTATACCGACTCATCCTCGGAGGGGTCAATGGAGGGCCAATTCCCCCTCTGTTTGAGGAGCTCAAGGATGTCTGAAAAGGAGACATCCTCAGAGGGGACTGGGGAACCCTCCGACTCATCTAAGTCGGTATCAGATGTAGTAGACTCAGGGAGTCTGTGTGTTTCGTCCTCTTCCGAGGGGTTCTGCAGGGTCAGGAGAAACCTCGGAAGAGGAGGAAATTCCCAGTGGGGAAACCTGGGCGATGGATCCCTGGGCCTGAGAGCAAGAGGCTGGCAAGAGGCAGCTGCAGGAACAGATGAGGGAGGAGCTAGAGGGATAGCCCGTTGACCAGGCTCAGAGGCCAGGACACTCCTCATCACCTCAAAGGCTCCTCTCCCGGAGACGGAACACAAGAAACAGGAATGGTCGGCTCCAAGGAGAGAGGCCAATGTCGAAAGCCCGAGAGGGAGAGTGGGGTCGGACAAGGGTCCGATGCCACTAGCCCCTCGGAGCCGACAGTGGAAACCGGATCCCTCCAAGGAAGGTCTCAAGGAGGAGATCGAAGGATGTATTGGCTCCGCATCGAAACAGTCGCTGTCCCAAGAGAACTCTGGTGTGGAGTCGGAGGAGGAATCTCAAAAAGTCTGTTGAGACGGGCTATGGAGCATTGGGCCAGTGCCTGAGACTTCAACAGCCTGCTTACCACCCTCTCCAAATCGTGGTCAGACAGCCTGGAAGATCAAGATCGGCTCCGATGGCTCCGCTCCGACAAAAGAGGAGACCCGGAGCCGAGTGGATACTCAGTATAGAAGGGGACTGGGATCACTTACGGGTCAAAGCCAGTCCCTTGATCCCAGATGGAGCCGAGGATATGGCTCCAGCAAGGCCACAGTAGTCAGGGTATCGGCCGGCACCGAACCCACTACTCGAACAAAGGAGTATCGACTCCAGCCGGAGCCGATATCGGTTCAGCCACGGAGGAGGCTTGGACACTGTAGCCTGAACCTTCGGTGGCTTAAGAGGTTTTCCTGACCCTGACATAGGAGGAGAACCTTCAGGTTTAAGTAAACCTCGGAGGATTAATTTGTTCCTCCTTTCCTGCAGGACTCTCTGGCTAAAAGCATGACACAACGCACAGGTGTCCTTCATGTGCAATGTCAGAGACATTTTCTGACAGCACTGGTCACACTTCTGAAGCCTGAGACTGCCCTTCTTTTGACATCCTAGAAGGAGAAACACAAACAGTCCCAACAAACACACCAATTAATCCCTACACAGACACACAGGAAGGGAATAACTTGGGGAACTAGGCCTGACTAAAACTTTAAACTGAAACTTTTATAAAAAGTTTAAAAGGAAGGAATAGGGTGGGCTGTAACTAAGTACAGGCTAAACTAACACTAAAGGGAAAAAATAAACCCCTAACTAAACTTTTTCTTATTTTACCAAGAAAAAACTTACCTCAGCTGGCAAAGGAGACCTCTTTCACTGATCTGAGGTAGTTCCGCCTTGCATCATGGGATATAGGGTTGCCTCGAGCTGGTAAAAGGAGTTCTCGAGCAACCCATCCAGCAAGAATGAAGGCGAGATTGATAACTTAACATCACCAGTTCAGCAAATCATCGATCCCTATTCAGCAAACATTTTATCGAATGCACAGTTCAACAAACTTTTTTCCCAGGGCACTGAGTTAGTTGGCCAACATATGGAAATTTACCCTTTTCCCCACTGTAGTACAAGCTCGGAGTTAGTATATATAATTAGGGGTGGTGAGGGATGCAGCCCCCCACATTGGGGGGTGCAGGTTGTGTAGCTCCCCACTTTGGTGGGTTTGTTATTCTCTGGTGTTTATCGGTTTGTATGTTGGCCTACTAAATTAGTGCCCTGGGAAAATATTCGCTGATTTGATCGTTTGATAAAAGGTTAGTTTGCTGAATAGAAGTCAATGAATAGGTATTCGCTGAATTGGTGTTTTGATCAAGTGATATAGACACTGAAAATCACAGTAATAATTTTTTGATTTATTAGCAATAGCTAAAATTCTGATGATCTTCGGGATCTGTTTGGTATATGCCAAAGGATGAGATTTGACGGTGTGGGCATTTTAAGTGGATGGCGAAGTATTTTGTGTGCTGTGAGTATCTGGGAGAGGGTGAAAACGTTCAAGCTAGTTGAGGGTACTGAGATCCATGCAGTGATGGGAGCAGTTTGGGAGGCTGAAGGTGAATTCATTAATCTTGTTGTAGGTGCGTTGTAGTTTGAAGTGTAATTTAATATTTAATTTTTAATGTTTAAAGTGGATGTATTATGAATACATCATGTATATTTATTAATTGTTTATATTGTTAATTGGTCATTTTTAAGTGGAAAAGTATGGCGGTGTCCTTTACGAGATGGTTCTCGATTAATGATTTTAATTAATTTTAATTGCATCATTAGTTGGTTCTTGATGTTATAAAAGTGAAATGGGTATGGTAGTTCTGATGAAGTCATAGTGACAAAAGCACTTAATGTTATTATTTTGTGAATAAAGTATGATTATATAACTTCAGATTAGTTTCCAGTTCCTGTTGGTTCACTGTAATCAAGTTTTTGCATTTTTCCATGGTTCTTAGTTTGTTATTTATGTTTATGCCTTCTAGTTTCTGTTTGTGGAAGTGTTGAGATTTGTTAGTATTGCCGAGGCATATAGGAAGGTAGGAAGGTAGGAAGGAGAAGGGAGGTGGCAGCTATTTTTAATATGATCACTTGTCAGGTGCTTTGTTCTCTAAAGAGAGCCTAATTTGAGGTATGTCTTTTTGAAAGCAATGTCAATGTGGAGATCAGATTTTAACTGAATATCTTTGATAACTCCTAGTAATTTTGTGTTGGTGACATTTTCAATTCAATTTTTGTGTTGTTTGAGAAGATAATATTAAAATCAGTGTTGTTTTGATTTATATTTTTGGGGAGGGATAGGATTAATTTGTTTTTTTTTTTGGGGGGGGGGGGTTAGAGCAATTTCAGATTTATTTAGCCAGCTTTCTATAGAGATGAAAGCTTCCTGTCTGATGGTTTCTAAGGTGGGAAAATTTGGGGATGAGCAAATTAAAGTAGAGTTTTTAGCATATTGTATTATGGTGGCAAGTTTTGATTCCTTGTGCATGTTATTAATGAAGATATTGAAAAATATTGACCCAAGTAGGAAGCCTTGGGGTGCACCTGTAGTGACTGGAAAAAAAGTGGAGTCTGATTCATTCCATTTCACATACTGGGTGTGATTGTTTTGCTAGCTGGTAGACCACCTAGCTGAGGGAGTTGTGAGGCCTATACGATTTAGACTTTGGATAAGTAGTTGATGTGAGACAGTGTTGAAGGCTTTTGACAAGACCAGGAAAAAGGTGGAGACAAAATTACCTTACTTTTTACTTAGATTAATGGTATCTAGGAAAAGAAGTAGGGCAGGTTTGGTGTTGTGGTGAGGTCAAAAGCCACATTGGAAAGAAGAAAGTAATTGGTTATCAAATAGAAACACCAGGAGTTGCTGAAGTATGCATTTTCAAGTACTTTGAAGTTGGAAGGAAGGATTGCTACAGGGCTATAGTTTGACAGTTCGGTGGATGTGTAATGGGATTATGAACGAAGCTTTCCATAGGGTTGAGATTTAGGGTTGAAATTCAATTTTCTGTAATGAATCTATTAATTTGGATACATACAGGACAGCAATTAGTGTCAGTGGCTATACTGAGTTATTTGTACTGCAGGTGTCAGAAACTAATGTTGTGGGTTTCAGTTTTTTTAATGTGTTTTTGATGGTATTTGCCTGAATGGTTGTTAGATTGAGCTGGGGTGAGAAACTATGGTCTGGGGGGTTAGGTGGAAAGGATATAGATTTTTTTGAGTTAAATAGAGTACTGGATATGAAGTGTTTATTGAATTTGTCTGCAGTGTCCCTGCTGGTTTCAGATGGGAAAGGATTTTGGATGGATTTTATTTATTTATTTGTTTATTTTTGTACAGGTGGTCTGGTTTATGAAGAAGAAATTCATTTCTTTCATACTGGACTTGTGTCTTTTTGCAGTTTCTGAGGCACCAATATGTATCTAGGTAAAACCGAGTCCAAGTTTTGTGCCATTTTTTCCAGGCATTGTCTCTATCTCTCATAAGTTGTCATGTTTGATGAGTTAGCCATGGGGCAGCATTTATTTTCACTGTTTTATATCTCTGTGATGTCCCTCCTCTGGGCCAGGGATTAAGGAGCCTCAGTCCTCATCATACCTTCTTTGTGAAACCAGAGCTCTGTGTCCCTGCTCCAGTTATCTGACACATGCACTCTTTGAAATTTGATTTTCACACACACACACACACACACACACACACACACACACACACACACACACACACACACACACACACACACACACACCTGGGAAAGACTGGCACAGATTTACCAGCTATGCCCCCTCTGCCCAATAGTAAGGTATATACTGCTACCAGAACACTCCCAAGCCAGCTACTCTAAGGTTCTTACCAGGGTATCCAATTATGCTGAGTAAAAGTAATACTAATACAAATGGTAGTTTGACCAATGCAGCAAGGCTTTCGGGAGTGGCCACAGTGTCACCAAATAAATAAAAGTACTCTCAAAGGTTTAAATATTCTTTAAAAGACACATTGAAAATTTTAAATATATTTAATGATAAATAAAAAAACATGAAAATACTAAATATCTATTTACAATAAAATAAACACCAGAGTTTAAATCAGAGGAAATATTAAAAAATACCACAGATGGACATATTGACAGAGATACAGAAAAACAGTACTTAACTAATCCCACTATATTTTCCTGACTGATCTAAAGAATTACTATTCCCTTGTTCACTTACTAGAGCAAGACAAGATAAAGTAGGCGAGTGGTCCTTCTTTGTCAGGTTTCAAAAACAGACTGCCCTGAGACTTCTGTCTCATCTAGTATTAAAACATAATTTCAGTGCTGAATTATAGAATGACATCACATACACCCAGTCACTTGACTTCTGGTTCCCACACTACCCCCTTTACTAGAAACTGAACCAGAATCTAGCACCTATGTGTCATAATACAGGGTCATATATATTTGCAAAGATGTATTAAAGCATCTGGAAGCTATAAAACCATTTCAAAACTTCCACCCTTCCAAGGCAGCAATTAGTTCACCCCTAAGGACAATATTTTAGGATTCCTAGTCCTGTTTTTCACAGACATTTTGCCTTTGGCTGCAATCAGAACTGTAAGATACAATCATTATGGCCTAAACCAGGTACTTTAATTTCAGACTATTTTTCGAAGTTAGCCGGGCTGAGATTAACCTCTTCTTTTCCAGTATGCTCTGTTACAATATATTCATTTCATTAGTTATGATACAGTCTGCAATATAGGTGTATTTATTTTCTGTCCAGTAGGACCCACTGTTGGTACATTTTTAACATAAGCAGCTTTACAAATATATTTTCAGCACAAGCACCTGTACAAATCAGTTTGATATACAAATATATAATTCTTTAAAAAAACTCCATCTAGCTATACTGGCATATGTTATGATCCACTGCCCTACTTCTCCTGGCATAGCTGGCAATACCTCACATCAGCACAGTCTCACTGGGGCTTGTTGGTGTAGTATGGTTAAGAAGAAGTTATTGAAATGGCAGACAGCTTCATCTACAGGCAGGTATTTGAGGGGTTCCCAGTCACATTGTTTAAGTATCTCCTTATGTATGTATTTATAAAAATTGGTTTAAGTATCTCATAGAGTTGAAGTATAGGGATTTGGTGGGCTTGTGGTATTCTCTATTGAAGTAGATGGGGTGATGATCACTGATAGTCTGGGAGGTTGCTGACTAGCTTAATATTTTCATGGTTGGTTGTGAGTATGCAGTCTAGTGTGGGAGTTTCTTTGGATACTTTTCAAATCAGTTGGTTGTTGAATCAACTGAGTAAAATGACAGAGGTTAGTATTATGAGGAGTTAGGTTTTATAGGTTCATAGGTAGGAACTAGGCTATCTGCCCGAGGGCATTTATAAGCCTAGCCAGAGCGTGTCAACTTTCATTGCCTCATTGATTAATTAACTGAGCCTCTGTCAAGAAGAGCCAATGAAGTAATCCCAGGGGTGTATTTTCTGTTACCCATCCACTCATCAAGGTTTCTCTTGAAGAGTGTTAGAGAGGGGCTCTGCCTAATGTTGTTAGGAATTTTGTTCCAAAGCATGGGGTGTCTCTGTGACAGGAATCTATCCTCCAGCATGTTCTATTTATTCTTGTGGCAAGGTTTAGCTCACTAGAGTGAGTGGCTCGCAGTGACTTGGATTTCTTTAGGTGGGGCATGTCCATCAATTCTGAGTTGGACATGGCTTTGTAAGTCAGGCAGAGCTCACCTCTGAGTAAGCGATATTCCACTGAGTACAGCTGGAGTTTTTCCAGTCGGGCTGCATAGGACATATGTTTGAGGCCAGTAATCCTCTTGGCGCAGTACTTTTGTGGTCTTTCCAGCTGTTGGAAGTGTCTTGTGAGGTACATCCCAAATGGGGCATTGTACTCTATGATGGGTCTGATGAGTGACAAGTAGAGGGGCACTATAACCTCTTTATTTCTAGATGCGAACCCTTTAGTAATTAGATGGGCTACATAGAAGGATTTCCTAACTACTTTGGCAATATGATTGTCAAAGCAGAGATTACTATCTACCTGGGTCCCCAGGTCTCTTATTGCCTCTTCTGTATTAAGAGGGCTGCCACCTATGTGGTAATTCATGGCTGTTAGTTTTTCCCAAATGGGATGACTATGCATTTTTTGGCATTTAGCTTGAGGCCATGACTTTGACACCAGGTATCCATCTCAGTAAGGCCCTTTTGGAGAATTTTCATGTCAGCCGGAGAGTATATTATGGCTCCCAGTTTGCAGTCATTGGCAAACTTGGTTAACCATAGTCCTCCTGTGTTTGCCTGTACTTCTGAGAAGTATATGCTGAACAGTAGGGTTCCCAGGACTGAGAATTGTGGGACAGCACTTGTTTAGAGTCGGACCTGGAGCCCGCTATTCTTACTGTGTGAGTTCTGTTTGTAAGCCAGTTGGCAATCCATCTCATGATGTAGGGGTTTATGTTTAGGCTGGTGAGTTTTGCTATAATTCCAGAGTGGGGAATGGTGTCAAAAGCCTTGGCAAGGTCAAGGTAGGCTGTGTGAACTATCTTCCCCTCATCTATGGCCTTGGTGACTGTCTCGAAGAACTCAACCAGGATTAGTAGTCATGATCTGCCCTTAACAAAGCTGAACTGGGTTGGGTCATGTGTTTGGAGGTTCCCAAAGTCTTTGTTAATGAGTTCCATGATGATGCGCTCCATAGCCTTGCAGGCCAGGCTAGTCAGGCTTATGGGGCAATAGTTACCAGGGTCAGTTGTGGCCCCTCCTTTGTGGAGTGGAATAGCCATTGCTGTGCGCCATTCTATAGGCACGTAGCCTGTGGAGAGGCTGAGGTTGAACAGTGTGTTTAGGTGGGGGGGGTTAGTTGGTTCTGTAGTTCGTGCAAGACGCAGCCTGGAACACCATCTGGCCCCACTGACGCTGTGCTTTTGGTTTTTGAAAGGGCTGTTTTCAGCTGTGCATCTGTGATTTCCGGGACACTACACTTTTCTGTTATTGTTGTGGGCCCTTTTGGGGGTGAGGGGGGGGGTGAAGTTTGCACTGAATCTATCTGCCAGGATGTTGGCAATATCAGTGAGTTCAGTATATTTGGTGCTATTTTGCAGTAGCTCAGAGCATATCTGCGAGTTTCCACTTAGGTTCTTGACATAGCTAAAGAAGGTGTTATGGTTATCTTTTGAATCCTTGGCTATTTTTCTTTCAAAGTTAGCCTTGGAGGATTTTATGAGGGACCTTAGTTTCTTAGTGATACTGATCAGGGATGTCTTTCCTTCTTGGGATTTGCTTTTTTTCTGAACTAGTTTCCTCCTTCTATTATACAGCCTGTTTATGGCAGGGGTCCACCAGACTGGTTTCCTTCTCTTAGGGGAGTGAGTCTTGGTTTTGCTAGGGATGGCACGATCCATGCATCCTTGTAGGTGCTCAAAAAGGCACTATAGGGGCAGCAAGAGCCCTGGCCAGTATTCAAAAGCCTAGGGGTAACAGGTGCAAGCCATCACTTGCGAAGCAACGAGGCTTGTCGAACATGTCATCCCAGGCTGACAGACACTGGATCCCCCTTGAATGACATCAGAAGCTTGGCCAATTTTTGAAATTGATAATTTTTTCTTTATACTGTGGTATCAGTGATTGGTGAGGGCAGGACGCTATTCAGGGTCAGGGTCATACCTGCCTGGACTACATGATCAGAGAGCTCTTCCATGTCTCTTTTCATGTAGTCCAGGGAGGTAGTCCTCAGGTCATTCACACCAACATGAATAATGACAGAGTCATATTTGTACTTATTCTGGAGTGACCTGAGTGCTTGTGTTATGTGGCGGATTCTGGCTCCCGACAGGCAGCAGCAGTAACCTTCTCCTTGTCCAGCCTAGTGAGTGGGACGTCAGTGTGCCTGACTATAGAGTCACCTATTATTAGTGTGTTAGGTATGTTATTTCGCCTTAAGGGCTGTGATTGTGCGGCACACTGATTTTGTGTTTTACATGTTGTCTGGTTTGTGACGGGAAGTGCAGGTTTTTTGGGTGTCTGCTTTGGAAGTCTGTGATGGTTTTGCAGGTTTTTATTTAGAGCCTCCAAGCATGTTTTCGTATATTTATGTGTATATTTTGCCAGTGCTGGTTTAGTATGTCTATGTGAGGCTGGAGGTGTGGTGCAAGTGTTAACCTTCTCCTCATGACTGCCTGTTCCAGTCTTGGGTGGAGAGAGCTTAGCCTCCAATTTTGCTATATAATTGCATCTCCTGCATATGTTAATGTTTTGTGGTAGGAGAAGAGGGTTGTCTGTGTACATGGGGCAGTTGTAACATTGCCTCAGGATACCCAGGTTCACCAGCTGGACTGGAAAGTATACCTGAAATTGCCCTTTGGCCATGCCTGAATAGTAGGGTGAGCTGCTTAGTCACTTGGTTGATGAGGGGTGAAAAATGAGCCTTGACCTGCTGGGCAATCAAGTGTTGAGGTATATCAATGCTCGCTATTAGGTCTGAGCAAGTGCTGGACTGCAGGATGCTTTTTAAGTGCTTAGGTTGAGAGTTAGACTACTTTCAAGGGAAAAACTGAAGAGGAGACTTGGTGGACCCAGGATAAATTTAGCCCTAGCTAACTAGTGCTGCCCGGATGTGCAAAACTGTGCAAACGCAGTTTTTACAGCAGGGAAATGAAAGAGATAGAAATTAGCCCAAAATGGCCTATAAACTACTAACTTCTGGGCTGGAAGATGGCTGCTTAAAGCTCCCTCTCTTACAGGTGAACAGAGAAACCTCCCTCTATCCAAGTAAGGTATGGGTAACTCAGAAAATTGTAACACAGCCCTAAATTCAGCACTAGCCTGAAAACTGGACTATACTAGCTTAGAAAGGTGAGACAAAAGGAAAAAAAATTTTTTTGAAAAGATAAGGCAAAAACAGTAAAAAATACACTTAAAACAGCTTTAAACAACTACAAACAGTAAAAAATACACTTAAAACAGCTTTAGATGACTACAAGCAATCAGAAAAGGCTTTTAAACAAATTACCCAATTAATCAGTATAAAAATCTCAAAACTGAGCCCTGTTCCTGTAGTCTTCAATCAGACAAGTTCTAACTGCACACTCTTGCCACTGGGGTGCAGGGGAACCTTCTCCAAAAAAAAGGCCTGGATTAGTGCTCAAGTTATACAAACAAAGCTAGATTCAGCAGGCCTGGATCTAGTCTATGCTACAGCAAACAAGATGCACCAGTTTCAGTAAGAAACAGTTTAAATATGCAGGCACTATAAGCCTTTAACCAGAAGTTTCAAGCTCAGAAGGGCAGAGTCCAGCCTCTCCTCCCACAAGAGTGCAGACCACAAACCTTCTTAATGTAAAATAGCTGGCCTGAAGCCCAAGTGCTTAAACCAGAACTAATACACTTTTAGAATAACAGACACTGAGCATTCAATCAGAAGTTCCCAACTTAGAAGGATGTAAGCTACCTGTCCTGCCACAACAGTGCAGACCACAAACCTTCTTAATGTAAAACAACTGGTCTGAAGCCCTAGTGCTTAAACCAAAAGGCTTAGAATGATAGCTGCACTTTAATCAGGTTACTACCAAGCAGTAATAAATACAATTCAATACTTTTAAGAAGGCCTGGATTAGTGCTCAAGTTATACAAACAAAGCTAATTTCAGCAGGCCTGGATCTAGTCTAAGCTACAGCAAACAAGGCACACCAATTTCAGTAAGAAACAGTTCAAATATGCAGGCACTATAAGCCTTTGACCAGAAATTCCCAGCTCAGAAGGGGAGAGTCCAGCCTCTCCTCCCACAAGAGTGCAGACCATGAACCTTCTTAATGTAAAATAACTGGCCTGAAGCCCAAGTGCTTAAACCAGAACTAATACACTTTTAGAATAACAGACACTGAGCCTTCAATCAGCAGTTCCCAACTTAGAAGGATATAGGTCCAATAAAAGTTAAAGTCACCACTCAGGATGGTTTATTGGCCAAAATTACATGATAAATAGGTTAATATGTTTTCAGTAGTATTTGCATTTTGGGGGATGGGGACATAGGCGGCTACAATGATTATGAAGTTTTGATTGTTTAGGTGGAGTTTAGCTGTTAGTATTTCTTCATTGCTGTATTGTGGAACAGTTGGGGTGGGTATGGATTTGTAAGATAGGTTAAAAGATGATCCCATTTACCTATTTGTTTTTTCTTAATGATGCTGTAAGTGGGGCAAATGATTTCTTCATCTTTAATTTGAAGTCTTAACCAGACCTTAGTGATAACTAGGATGTGGGGTTGATGGAATTCAGTCCACCTATGAAGGTCTGATATCTTACTGCAGATGCTGCAGACATTGAGATTATATATTTTTAGGCTGGAGGAGGAAATTGGGGTTTGTTGTGCTTTAGAGGACTGTTGTGGATGGGGAGGGGAGTTTTTTCAGGGGGTCTGGGTGGGTTGGATGTTGGTTTTTTTTAGGTGGGGCTAGTGTTGGGACAGGGTTGGAGTGTATATCTCTGCTCTATATTAATTTATTTGGTGGAATTTATGAGGTTATGGAGAAGTAGTTTTGGTACCTTTTTTAACTGGATTGTGGGGGGGGGGTGTATTTATTGTAGCTTAGTAATGTATGTTTTTAAGAAGGATTGTGTTTATCCTAAAGAGGGATGGACAGATTAGGGAGATGTATTTGTGGACAGGTGGTAAGCAGGTTTTAGTTGAGACTTGGTTTGAGTGTAGGTAGGGCATGATTAATAAACAGTTAACTGGCTCAGGATAGCTAAAGTTTATATTAGGGGAAGTAGACGTATATGCATGTTGAGAGATGTGAAATAGTTGTATAGAAGAATAAAGAGAGGAAATGGGAGGAAGAAAACTACAAAAATATTGGGGATGCACCTATTTGGCTGGGGGATTAATAAAAGAAGGATGAGGGGAAAAGATTGTTGTTTTCCGATTTGTATTGAATTGGTTATTTATTATGTTTTAATTGGTTGGCTATATTGGCTGGTATTGGTAGTGAAAAGTCAGGTGATATGTTTGGCTGACACATGATATGGAGTCTATGGGGTGGGTGAGGTGATATGCTTGGTCAATAAATTTAATGACATGGGTGTGTGTGTGTGTGTGTGTGTGTGTGTGTGTGTGTGTGTGTGTGTGTGTGTGTGTGTGTGTGTACAGCTTAGTGAAGTTGCTCATAGCACAGCTGAACTGAGCAGGGCTAGTCCCTGAAGAAAAAACGTCAGGTTCTGGTAATCTACAAAAAATGTTTCTTACTCAGCTATGCAATCAAAATCTAATGTTAAATATTTTGTATTCATTTGGTTGTTTGTATCAGATTATTTATAGGGTTGCTGCTTGCTAGGTGTCTGCAGACCTGCCTGACCAGGGAGAGTAGTTGTAGGGGACAGCTGCTCAACTGAAGAAGACAGGGCAAGCTATTACAGGATACAGCAGAAAAGTACAGTTGTGTACCTACCATAAATGTAGATGTTTGAGTGTATTCACTGTTGCAGTCATTACACTTGGGTTATCCTGCTGGCAGGCTACCTGCAGTCAGCCTGAATTCCAAAGTCCTGGTCCGGCGTCGGTTGCTGTCAGCTCTTCCCTGATGTCAGTGCACCAGGGGTATAAAAGATGCAGCCGATGCCATTTTCTTCAGTTTTTCTTGCCCCAGATGTCAGGTGCCCCCAGAAGGGTAGGCTAAGAAATTATGCCAATAACAGAGCATGCACTAAAATAAAACATAATCTTCATCTACAAGCAAATACACCACATATGTTGTATAGAATACAGAAGTACAGATAATTCCCAGCAAAGAAAGGGGGATGGACTGCAACAGTGAATACACTCGAACATCTACATTTATGGTAGGTGCACAACTGTACTATGTTCATCATGTTTCACTGTTGCAGTCATTAAACTTGGGTTGAATCCCAAAGCTGAGGTTGGGTGGCTGGGCCTAAATAGAATTAGGAGAGGCTATGAGGCCTTGCAGAACTGCAGTGGCGAAGCCTACTCTGGATTTAGAGTAAAGAGTTAAGTGGTAGTGCTTTGTAAAAGTGTGCACTGAAGTCCAAGTTGCAGCCTCCAAAATGTCCTTGGTTGGTACTCCTCTGAGGAAGGCTGCTGAAGTAGCTGCTGCTCTGGTTGAGTGTGGCCTGATGCCCTTAGGCACTGATTTGCCATGTTGAGAATAACAGAAATGAATGCAGTGGGCTATCCATTTGGAAATAGTCTGCTTTGGGATAGCTTTTCCTTGAGATCTTGCAGCATATGCCACTAAGAGTTGCTCAGACTTTCTGAAAGCATTAGTTTTGTCCAAGTAGAAGCATAGCTGTCTGTGTATGTCCAAAGAATGTAGAAGTCTCTCCCCCTTATTCTGTGGGTTTGGATAAAAGGTAGGCAAATGAATTGTTTGATTAAGAGCCACACTGGACACTACCTTAGGCATAAATGTTGGGTTTGTCCTCAGAGAAACCCTGTCTGGATAGAAAATTATGAAAGGTTCAACCACCATTAGTGCCTGTAACTCTGAGACTCTTCTTGCTGAAGTTATTGCTAAGAGCAGAGCTGTTTTCCATGATAAGAATTTTATCTCAGCTATATTGGCTGGCTCAAAAGGAGGCAGCGTGAGTTTTTCCAAGACAAAGTTGAGGTCCCATGCAGGTATTAGTGCTCTTCTTGGGGGTCTTATGTTTTTGGCCCCTCTGAGGTACTGCCTTAGTAGTGGATGTGAAAAAATAGGTGGGTCCGTATTGTAATCAGGTGAAATGGCAGAGCCATGGATCTTAATCGAGGAAAAGGATAGGCCTTTGTCCAGCATCTCAGTTAGGTATTGTAAAATCTGAGGAATATTTGGTACAAGCTTGTCAATTCCTTGTGCCTGGTTCCAAGCACATAATCTCTCCCACTTTTCTGCATATGCTATTCTGGTGCTGGGCCTCCTGGCCTCCAGAATAACATCCATAACTGCTTTGGAGAGAGGTGTGTTATGTATGGTTACATTATCCGCCATGCAGCCAGATTTAGGGTTCTGAGTTGGCTGTGCAGTATCTGATTGCTTTGTTGAGTCAGTAAATGAGGAATTTGAGGCAATGTCCAGGCTGGGCCTTGAGACAAGCTTATTAGGATTGGGTACCAGTGCTGGCGTAGCCAGTCTAGGGCAATCAGGATCATTTTTGGCTTCTCTTGTCTGACCTTTAGGAGTACCTTGGGGAGGAGAGGTAGTGGAGGAAAGACATATACTGTAAGGTTTTTCCAGCATCCACATTCCATGCTAGCTTGTGATAAGTCCTTGTGCAAAATCTCTGTAGTTGGCAGTTGTGAGGGGAGGCAAATAGATCTATGTCTGGGCATCTCCATTTCCTTGTTATTATGCTGAAGATTTGTGGATCTAGTTTCCACTCGTGAGGATCCATGAGGTTTCTGCTTAGTTCGTCTGCCAGAGTATTTGTCTTTCCTGGCAGGAATTGTGCTTGCAGGTGTACTTGATAAGTCAATGCTGTGTTCCACAAAATCATGGCTTGTCTGCAGAGTGGGTAGGAATGCGTGCCTCCCTGCTTGTTTATGTACCACATGATTGTAGTATTGTCCGTCTTTATCAGCAGTTGTCCTGGATGAAGCAGATCCTTGAAAGCTGTCAGGGCATTCTGGACAGCCAGCATTTCTTTTAAATTGATATGAAGATGCATTTGGCTTGTGGGCCATGTGCCTTGAATACATTTTCCTGCCATGTGGGCCCCCCAGGCATAATCTGATGCATCTGTTGTTACTGTCTACCTGGCAGTGGGTAAAGTGAAAGGCTGTCCCTTGTTGTGGTGACAGGCCTGTGCCCACCATCAAAACTCCTGTTTCAGTCAGGGAATGAGGGTAATTCATTTTTCCAGGCTGTGGCAATGTTGAGTCCAAACAATTTTTAGATACCATTGTAGTTTCCTCATATGCAGTCTTGCATATGGAATTAACAGAATGCAGGATGCCATGAAGCCCAAAGCCTGCAGAATTTTTCTTGCAGATAACGGGGTTTTTGTTGCCAACATTTCGAAGTAAGAAGTCAGTTGCCTTTGTTTGTCTGGCATGAGATAAGCCATCTGGGCAGTTGTATTTAAGCTTGCATCCAGAAATATTATCTCTTGAGAGGGTACTAGTTTTGATTTCTTTTCGTTTACTGTGTACCCTAGGCAAATTAGCAATCTTTTTTACAAATGCCAGATGCTTTAGTAGAATGTCCCTGTTCTCTGCTTGAATAAGGCAGTCCACAAAGTAGGGATATATTTGAATTCCTCTTTGTCTGCAAAAGGCAATTACTGGTGCCAGGCATTTTGTGAAGACCCTGGTCACAGTAGATAAGCCAAAGGGTGGTGCAGAGAATTGGTAGTGCATTGAGCCAGCTATAAATCTGAGGTATCTTCTGCAAGACTGTCTGATTGGGACATGCAGGTATGCCTCTTTTAGGTCTAAAGTTACAAGCCAAGCCTTCTTGCCCAGCATGGGCAGAAGCTGCTGCAGGGTCAGCATTTTGAATTTTGGAACGTCCAGAAAAGTGTTTAGGATAGACGGGTCCAGTATTGGTCTCCAGGCTTTGTCCTTTCTGGGTACCAAGAAAAGTCATGAGTAAAATCCTTGTCCCTGCTCCTGTAGTGGTACTCGCTGAATGGCCCATGTCCATGAGGGATGAAACTTGCTTTTGTGCCTCTGCCCATTGATTGTGTGGCAGGTCTGGCATGCCTTTTGCCTTTGGCAGGGTGTGAAAGTGGAACCTGTAACCCTGAGACACTATATTCAAGACCCATTTGTCCTGGGTGATCATGTGCCAGTTTTGCAAAAAAAATGCTAGTTTTCCCCCTAAGGGAACCTCCAAAAGATAAGTGCTTGGTACTGGTAGAGGAAAGTCAATGGGACTGTTTCCTGTAAGGTTGAGATTTGTCTTCTCTGCTTTTGGAGGTAGAAGCACTCCATTGTTTAGGCCTGTATGAGCCTTGGGGCTGGGATCTGCCTCTAGGGCATCTGTATCTGCCTCTTTGTGGCCTGTCTGACACTGGAAAGGCCCAATTTTTTGAAGGCCAGTTCCTGCTAAATCTGGGTGGCTGTACCTGTAAGAAATCCTTAACTGCCTGCATAGATTTTGCTTTATCCTCCATTTTCTTCAACACCTCTTCTGCCTTAACACCAAAGTATCATGCTGCAATGGAGCATCTAATAATTTTGCTTTAACATGATCAGGCAGATTCTGTTCCTTTAACCAAGCATGCCTCCTTATCACAGAACCCGTTACAGCGGCCCTACAAAGGGCCTCCAAAGAATCAAAACCACATTACAAAGTATGTTTTCCCACTTGTTCAGCTGCATGCAATAAATCCTGCATTTCCTTGTTTTCTGGACTTTCAGAGATAGTCAACATTTTCTGTTTTAATAGTGACATTAAGTATTGCTGATATTTATGCACATGAAATTGACAATTTAAAGCCCTTACAGCCAAAGTAGCAGAAGTGTAAACTTTTTTCCCCCATCTGTTCCGTGCCCTTGAATCTCTATCAGAGGGAACAGGGTTTTTAGCAGTGAAAACCTTGACTCCCTTAGGACCCTGAAATATGGTTTCTGGGTCAGCAGCAGGGTTTTTGTATAGAAATTTATGGGAATCTGGGACCCTGTAGTATCTGTCTGGCTTAACAGGTGCAGGGGGTATAGAGTCTGGAGACAGGGTGGACTCTGAAAAAACATCATCTACGATGTCCAGAACAGGGGGAATAGCAAGGGGCCTGTGCTGAGGAAGTAAAAGAAAATCTCTGAGCCTTTTCTTAGATTCTGAATAATCCTGGCTCTCCTAGTGAAAGTGCTCCCTCATGGAATGCAGGGTTTCCCCAAAGGAGTAATCGTCAGGAGGAGAAGCTGAAGGAATAGATTCTTCAGCATCAGAATCCTCATAGGGAGGAAGAGAGTATTCTTGATCAGAGAAGGAATCAGAGGAAATGGAAACCTGATCTGAAGATTCATATTCTGTTTCCTGCCTAGGCCTCTTATCAGGAGGGGGATGGGAACCCCTGATCAAAGTAATAAGGTCTTCGGCCATTTTGAGAATCTGTTTTTAGGCATGGAAGTCTGTCCTGGAGAATGCTGTACTTGTTTCTTTGTCTTCAGAGCTGCTTTAGTCTTTGGCTTTGAAGCTGAAGATGGCTTTACATATAACTGTGTAGGTCTGAAAACACCCTCAGAAGCCGATGCCTGCACAGCGGCTCTGGACCCATCTGAGGGAATAGTTTCCGAGGATCCAATACCTTGAGTTTCCAGAGGCCCAGTCGGCTCCACATGGGAATCAGAAGTGGCCTGTGGCTCTGAGGTAGTGGGTGTCAGGTGCTGCGAAAGCACCTCACTGAGAACCGGCGAACCGACGACTAACTTAGCGGAAGCCTCATCGTCGGTTTTGGACCTTGGATGCCTGTCCTTGTCTTTATCCTTGCATTTTTTATAAACTCCGGTCATCAGCTGTTCCGCCGGCATTGTATAATTGAATCTTCGGCCAAAGTAATGAAAGGCAAAATCGTACCGACGCTTAATAGTGCGTTGGTTAAATCTAGCACAAAACCGACAACAAGCAACGTTGTGGTCAGGGCCTAGGCAAGGAATACAGTAAGAGTGAAAATCCTTATGAGGTATTTGCTTCCCACAAGAAATACAATTGTTAACTTTTTCTGACATCAGCTTGGAGCAAGAAAAAAGTTCCCCCAATGGGGTACTTAGCTTTAATGAAGACTTCGGATCTGAAATTCGATTTCAAAAATCTGAGGAGTCGGCCGACCGGCAATTGCGAACTTTTAGTTATGTACTTACCAAGAAAGACTGATGTATGGGATCCATCTACCCTGGTGCACTGATGACAGATGGCGGAGCCGATCCATCCACTCGCAACTTATACACTAGCACGAAGTCTCTCATTGGCTGGGCTACTCCCTATCCCAGGATGCACTACACCTGCTTCCCCAGATCTTGTTTGTTCGCTTTCATACACCCATGTAAACACAGAAAACACTATTAGTCACTATAACCAACTAAAGTTCTTCAAGAAAGAACGCCAAGAAAAAGTGACTACAGCTCCTCTAAATCCAAATGGAAGGGGAAGGAGGGTGGGTATTATGAATGAGTAGATGGATCCCATACATCCGAAGTTATGGTAAGTACATAACTAAAAGATGTAATGGGATCCTATCTCGCCTACATTCATGACAGATGGGACAGCGTCCCTAGCACCTACATCCCTGGTGGCTCATTGGAACACACTCCTGAGAACTGTGGAACCAAAGGAAGCTCTGCCTCGAGAAACCACATCCAATTTGTAATGAGAAATAAAAGTGTGCGGAGAAGTCCAGGTTGCCGCAGCACAAATATCATCTATTGATAACTTGGAGTGAAAAGCTACGGAAGTAGCCATTGCCCTGGTAGAATGAGCCTTGACTGGAAAGGGAAGGTCTTTATTAGCCTGTGAATAAATAAAAATGATACAATCTTTAATCCATTTAGATATGGAGGCTTTTGTTACTGGTTGACCCAATTTGTTCGCTGCAAAAGAAACAAACAACTGATTTGATTTCCGCGTTTGAGCGGTTCTATTCAAATAAAAACGTAGTTGTCTATGTACGTCCAATTGATGCAAAGTATATTCTGCGATTGGAGAATTCTGGGAAAAAGACAGGGAGTTCTATAGTTTGTTGCATACAGAAAGAGGAGGCCACCTTTGGTATAAATGCAGGGTTTAATTTCAATGAAACTCTATGCTTGTGAAAAATCAAATAGGGAGGATCAGAACAAAGAGCTTGAAGTTCTGAAACTCGCCTAGCAGATGTTATGGCTACTAAAAAGGCCGTTTTCCAAGACAGAAATTTTAAATCACAAGTAGCAGCTGGTTTGAAAGGATGGGCAGTTAGGGCAGCAAGAACCATATTCAAATCCCAAGGTGGAACAGGCTCAGATAAAGGAGGCCTAAGGAGCCAAGCCCCTTTAAGGAAAGCCTTACAAAGTCTGTGAGACATCAATGAAGGTTCAAAAGAAGCATGAAAATTAGAGATCGCTGCTAATTGAACCTTAATGGTAGAAACTGAAGAGCCCGACTGAAAAAGGGAGGCCAGAAAATTCAGAACCTCCGATACTGGTGCAGTGAGAGGATCTATACCCCGTTCTTGAGCCCAGAAGGCAAACCTTTTCCATTTACTGGAATAAAGTTTGATGGTGGAAGGTTTATGAGAAGAAGACAGTATGTGGACCACGTCCGGAAAGAGCATTGTCTCGGACAAAGGATGGAAGTGGAGTAACCATGGAGCCAACTTCAAGGACCTGAGAGGCGGATGACGCCGTCCTGACTGGTGAGTCAACAGGTCTGGCACTGGATCCAGAAACCATGGACCTTCTATCGCATGCCTCTGTAGGAAGGGAAACCAAACTTGACGAGGCCAGTGCGGGCAATCAAAATCATCTCGCTCTCCAAGTAAATGGCCTTCTGTATCACCCTCGGTAGGAGGGGAACGGAGGGAAGGCGAGAGAAGACCGGGGCCAAATGTGAGTCAGAGCGTCCCTGGGAATCTGTCCCTGAGAAGGAAACAGTGTGAAGAACTCTCTGCATTTCGCATTGTGCGGGCTGGCAAACAGGTCGCAGCAAGGAAGACCCCATCTGTCAAAGATTTTCGCAGCTATACTCTGTTTGAGGGACCACTCGTGGGGTAAAAGAATGGTCCTGCTTAATCTGTCCGCAATCACATTGGACTTCCCCGGTATGTGCGTTGCCATTAGAAAGCGGTTGGTAGCTACCGCCCAGTGCCAAAGTCTCATGGCTTCTCTGCATAGTGGGTAAGACCTGGTTCCACTTTGCTTGTTTATGTACCACACCACCGACATGTTGTCGGATAGGATAGTAATCAGGCCCTGTGGGAGAGCGTGATGGAGAGCTTGGAGTACCAATAGTACCGCTCTCATCTCCAGGACATTGATATGCAAATGCATTTCCTGGATCTGCCATGTGCCTTGGACCGACCTGTCCAGGTAATGATCCCCCCACCCTACCTGGGAGGCGTCCGTAGTCACAGTGGCAATGGGACGTTGAGGTATAAAGGGTCACCCCTGGTCGAGATTTGATTGGAGAAGCCACCAATGAAGATCTCGACGGCAACTTTCCATGATTATGATTAAGTGGTTCAAGGGAAGTTCCTGATAGGACCATTGAACCGACAGTAGCCATTGTAAAATTCGCATGTGAAGTCTGGCCAAGGGAACTAAAAGTATGGTTGACGCCATCGAGCCCAACAGTTGTAGGATCCGATGGGCCGGGGCTCTTTGTAGGGGGAGACAGGATTTGACTTGATCTTGTAAGACCTGAATTCTTGCTGCCGGTAAATAGGCGCGCATTCTTTTTGTGTCTAAGTCTGCGCCTATGAAAGTAATACGCTGAGATGGCTGTAGTACAGATTTTTGCAAATTGAACGTGATCCCCAAGAAATGGCCCAAGGTGAACGTGGGTCTGAGCGCTTGGAGTAGTAGATGCTCGGAGGTGGCAGTAAGGAGCCAGTCGTCTGGATAAGGAAACACCTGGAATCCCAGACTTCTCAGGTGAGCAGTTACCACTGCCAGACATTTGGTGAACACCCTGGGGCTGTGGTGAGACCAAAGGGCAGTGCTCGAATTGAAAATGACTGGCTCCGAGGAAGCGTAAATGTCTACTGGACTCTTGAGCTATGGGAATGTGATAGTAAGCATCCTGGAGATCTATGGAGCACATCCATGCATTTTTTTCCAGCAAAGGAAGAATAGATTGAAGAGTGACCATTCGGAATTTGGACTTCTTTACTTAAACGATTCAATGAACTGAGGTCCAAAATGGGCCTGAAGTCCCCTGTCTTTTTTGGTACCAAAAATAACTTTGAGTAAGTTCCTGATCCGATCTGGTCGATGGGGACAGGCTGGATGGCTCTTTTTTCTAGCAGCTTTGAAACCTCTAATGCTGCCTGATCCCGCTGACTGGGTGGTACGTCCAGGATTTCCCTTAAAGAAAGGGGGGGTTTGTTGAAGGGTATGATATATCCTCCGGTAATGATGCGAAGCACCCACCGATCGCTTGTTATGGATTCCCAAGCTTGTGGGTGCGCCAAGACCCCGACTGGCTCGGAGTTGCACAGTCGGGCAAAACTCAGGAACGCTGGTTGTATGAAGAACCACGAAAGGAATCGCAGTCTCCAGAGTTACGGGGCCTCTGCCACCTCTGGGCGTCTTCCAAAATTCCCCTGCCTCTGGAGGGGAATCACTGGGTGGAGTAGAGAAAGACTTTGGGATTTTTAAACCACATTTTCCCTCCTCTCCCAGCCTTGGGATAAGGCCTGGAAGGAGCAGAAAAACGGGCCTCAACGGCAGTCAAAGTCTTGCCCTCCTGCTCGCACCGAGTTAGTGTGTCCTTCACCTTGGGTCCAAACAAAGATGACCCATCTAAGGGGGCGTCGGCGAAGGAAGACTTGAAGGCCTCTGTGAACGAACACAAGCGTAACCAGGCTTGCCTCCTGAGGGCAACGCCTGTTCCCACTGCTCTACTCGCCCCTTCGGCCGCATATGAAATGAGCCTCATGGACGAGTTAACGATAGAAAAAAGGGTAGTCATCTGTGCGCCAACAGTCGGGGCCAGCGCCTCAGGTAGATTACCAACAATAGAGTCATTTAGCTCTTTGAGAAGATCCCTTTGGAGCCTCGTAAAATGACATAAATAGTTCAGCGACCGTAAGGTAAAGGCCGCTGAGGACAGGGTACGCTTCCCGTACCTATCCATACTCCTAGAATCCTTATTAGGAGGATGAATAGACGTCGAAGCCTCTGCCACGTCCTGCTGTGTGGCAGAAGCCACCACCAAAGCATCTACAGGCACACCCTTTGTGAGAAATTCCTTCTGGGGGGGGGGGCTGACAAAAATTTATTGGGCCTCGCAGGCACCGGTTCCACAGAATCAGGGTGTTCCCACACCCTTCGAGAAACCAAATCAAGGAGTTCATCGGGCGGAGACACCCAGGAGGCGGAAGGCTCGGCCCCAAAGGCCTTGAGGAAGACTGACTCCTCAGCTGAAGGGTTTTGGCTTGCCAGTCACCTCTCTGTCTCAGAATCTCCAAGATATCTGAGAAGGAGATATCATCGAAGATGATTTGGGGACCCTTCTGCGCCATCGAGGTCAGTATCCGATGTAATAGACTCATCTTGGGAGTCTACTTCCTCTTACACAATTTCTTCCGTGGGGTTCGTCCGAAGCAGTTTCAGACGGACCACCGGAAGAAGGAACCCCGATGGGGGTATCCTCAGGCCCTGGGGCCCCGCTGCCGGGGGACTGCAACACAACAGAGGCACCAGTCTCCAAATCTAGGGACGGTGAGGTAGAATCTTGTTGAACCGGCAAAGGCATGGCCAGCGCGCTCCTCATGGCCTCAAAGGCCGGACCTCCAGAGTCCAAGGAGGTCACTGGTCTAGAGGCCACGATGGCACTGGGAATTCCAGCAGCCGATGCTCCGAGAGGAAGACTAGGCACCGAAGCACCTAATCCCAAAGTATTCCCTCGGGCCCGGCTGAAGAGGTCGCAGTACCAAACCCTGAACCGGAGGACAGGGTAGGAAGCATAGTCGGAGCCGAAAGGCCTGTAAGGGGCCTCTGCTCCGACCGTATGGCTCCACATTGCTCCACCACCATCGGCTCCAACGGCTCCGAAGAGGTTGGAGGAGGAATCAAATGTGTTGGAGGGGGGATCGGCTCCGAAGCAAACTGTGCTGGAGCCGAGACCATTTTAGTAAACACTGGAGACTGGAATAGCCTCTGTAAAACCCTATCCAGGTCCGAATCTGACAGTCTCGAGGATTTAGAGGAGGTAGACACTCGAGAAGATTTTCTTCTTGGCTCCGAGAGAGAAGGAGACCGGCTCCGATACGGCTCCAAAACTATCGGCGCCGACTCCGCCACATCATGGACCACCATCGGCACCGAAGGAGCCTTCTTCGGAGCCGAGGGGGAAGAGTCTGAGCTGCACACTTCCACCGGCTCCGAAGCCATTGGAACCGATGGAGGTGATTCACCTCTCGATACTCCAACTTGCGGCTCCGAAAGCAATGGAGCCGAAGTAGGAGGTATCGAGGCAGACCCTTCGACCCTCGCCCCGAAGTCAGTGGAGCCGAGGAAGAAGAGGTCAATTTTGTCTTTTAGAAGTCGGCTCCACGGACTTGTCGGTGCCGATGATCTTTTCTTTTGGAAGCAACAGGAGGATTTAAGGCTTCCTCAAAGAAGGTTTGATAAGCCCTTTCAATATCAGCTTGTTCTTACGTTCTTGAAGAACTCTAGCAGAAAAAGCATGACATACGCTACAAGTCTCTTGCAGATGTTTCGGCCCCAAACAATAAACACAGATTGAATGGCTGTCTGTTATGGACATTTTATAACTGCACCGAGTGCATTTTTAAAACCTGACTTTTGTTCTTTAGACATAGTACAGGCCCTACAACAAGTATGACTTTACCACAAAAGTAAGCACTATAATAAAAGCGCCAACTGAAAAGCGAGACACACTGGCGCGAGCACTTAGGAAAATTTTACCTCACAAACAAACAGACAAAACAAGTCCAATTGCCCAAAGCCCTCTAATTTAAACGGGCTTGGCCCGAAAAACAATTAACCACAAAGGGAAATTAAAATTAAATAGTACACAAGGGTAGGGCAAAGGCCCTCTAACTTAAACGGGCCTTGCCCGACTGAAAAAAATAAAGTACCAGAAGACACTCAAGCACTAAAAGTCACAAATAGTATAAAGAATAGCTGTTAAAACAGCTGTTTGGTTAATATATGACAAAAACCCCAAGGTCAAGGACCAATAAAGGTAAAAAGAACCACTTAGCTCCAGCCAAGTCGAGACCACGTCCAGCTTGTAAAGCGGCAAACGAGATCTGGGGAAGCAGGTGTAGTGCATCCTGGGATAGGGAGTAGCCCAGCCAATGAGAGACTTCGTGCTAGTGTATAAGTTGCCGAGTCGGAGCCGATGGATCGGCTCCGAACCCATCTGTCATGAATGTAGGCGAGATAGGATCCCATTACATCTGCTTTTTCTTTGGGCACTGCACTGCAAGAAAGACTGAAGAAAATGACATTGGCTGCATCTTTTATACCCCTGGTGCACTGATGTCAGGGAAGAGGCGACAGCAACTGACGCCGGACCAAGACTTCGGAATTCAGGCCGACTGCGGGTAGCCTGCCAGCAGAAAAACCCAAGTGTAATGACTGCAACTGAGAGATGGAATAATCAGGATGGGCAAATCTTGTCTGAGAGGTAGCTGAGAGGGATGTTCAGATGCCTAGCAGAAGAGGGAGATGGCTAGTTCTCCTGTGTTGTGCAGCTGTATTCCTGAGAGGCAGAAGCTCTAGAAGACTGTTCTATGAAGTAGGATAGTGAGTGATATGGTTTTAAGCAGGTAAAACTATTGTAATGATTGAGTGTAGGTGGGGCATGATTAATAAGTAGTTAATGTGGACCAGGTGGCAAAATAAGATCATGCTAACTATCCACCGATAACCTCCCCTTCGAATACTTGAAACTTGGTGCCAAAGCAATGGCCTATCCCATTAGTATTCTAATTAGCCAATCCATCTCAGAATCTACAGTCCCTCAGATTTGGAAGAAATCCATTATAACCCCATTGCATAAAGGTGAAAATACTAATGATTTAACTAACTATTGACCCATTTTCATTCTCTCACCATTATCTAAAATATTGGAAAAGTGTATACAAACTCGACTACTAAAACACCTCTCTGATAATAATCACCTCGACCCTACCCAACATGGCTTTCATCTTGCACACAGTACTAGTAAAGCCTTAATTTCTTTCACTGATACTGTTAACAAAGCTCTGGACTCTGGTCTGTTGACAACAGCAGTCTATCACATACTAAACTACTCCAACAATTAGCAACATTAGGATGCTTCGAACATACTCTCACCTGGTTCGCCAACTACCTGAACAATAGATAACAATCTGTCAGATGGCAGAACAATCAGTCTGGTTATCTGGTTGATAAGACAGGAGCCCCAAAGGGGTCCATTCCTGGACCTTAACTTTTTAATGTATTTATAAATAATCTCCATACAGTCTGCCTACAAAGTTCACTCGTCCAATGTGCTGATGATTCTACTACCATATCCTCCTCTAGCAACTTCCCAGATCTCCTAAAAATAACACAAAATGCCTTCTCAACCATAGAAACTTGGTTAAACGAAGCACAACTACTACTAAATCCCAAAAAATTAAAGCTACTACTATTCTCATCCAAACCACCACAAGACTTTAAAATGTACTCCCAAAATAAGACTGAAATTGAAGCAGCAAAGACTGCAAAATTACTAGGCATTACTATAGATGACAAATTATCCTTCGAACAACATATTCTTAATACAATAAAAAACACATTTTAAACTAGGTAAACTCTACAGACATAAACTCTAAATGGATAAACGCACAAAAATAAGACTGGCAAATACCCTCCTACTCCCTTCCCTCCTCTATGGTTCCCTCATCTTTACCAACCTTCACACATCTCTAAGTAACAAACTACAATTATGCTATTATAAAATTGCAAAATTTGCATCTGGTCTACCATACTGCACATAACACTGCCAGGCCATTAAAGAATTTAAATGGTTTGAATTCCCACACTCTCTTCATTACACCCAATTAACTCTTCGTCATAAACTAATATACAACTCAGAAAACTATCCTTCACTTCATTCTATCCTACAATCTTACATTCCCTCCCGTAATCTTCCATCTACTAATAAACAGCTTATAAGCATATTCAAACCCAAAATGAGAGCTGGACAAAGCTTGTACTCCGACTCCATAGCAAAATTATGGAATGTTCTACCCCCTCTATTACACAACTTGATTCCGTAAAAACCTTCAAATTTGCCCTAAAAAGCCACTTTCTTAACAATCATATCTTTCCTTGTGCCCAGAACTATAGACCACCATAAACAAATTCTAAGATTCTGCTGACTAGTATGACTCTTTTCAATTTTAAGTAACAATTTGTAAATCCACTGAACTTCATTCACTTTACAATCAGGCTAAATCCTAAACTTCCCATGCATTGAACTGCATAAATGAACTGATTATTAGGAATGTATCTACTGTTTTTTTCCCTCCATATAATGAAATGCCATTAAAAACACTTTATGCATACTACCACCTAACCAGTCTGTATAAAACTTTCTACTCTGTGTAATACTAATCACTAGGAAATTGTATAAAAACTGCTTAAAATTCTTTTTTGTACACTGTTTTATTATTGTAAATATCTTGTTGCAAAAATTTTGATCTGTACCTGGAGCTTTTCTCCCCAGGCCTCCACTGAAAATGTGTTTCTGACCCAGTGGACTTTCCCGGTCAACAAATATCAATAAATAAATAAATAATAATGGTTAAGGTCTTCACCTCCCATGCACAAGGTACAAGGTTTGATCCTGATCTCTGTCAAACGCCTGTTTAGAATTTGTATGTTCTTCAAACTCACCAAATAATGGAACTGTGGGCAGCAGGACAGACTCTACATGCTGCGCTCTATGAAAAGATTAGTACAGATCAACTGCTTTGGACATCAACTGTGGTGTGCAGTATCCTCAACATAGAACACAGATCACAGACTGTATGCTGTGGCAGGGCTAGCTGCTCAACAGTGCAAAATATGACTCTTGGTGATTCGGTCATATTGACTAATGTTGCCAAAATGGGCATGGGTAGCTACCAGTGATGTGTGTTGAGGACTCAGCCTACTCTGACCTAAACCAGGGACCCATGCTAACAGTGGGAGGGGTGCATGTGCCCCTATTGTTCAGTGTGTGCCCTCTATAAAGCCCATCAGCCCTGGGTCAATAAGCTGCTGGCCAGCCGGTGTCCATCTGCCGAGCCTGGCTTAACTGGGATAGCTCTGCTGAGTGAAAGCTGGATGCAAAACTAATCAACCTGCCAAACGTGAACTAAAAATTGCAACACTCAATGTAGGTTCACTGACAGGATGAAGCTTGGAGGTGGATGGCATGATGGTACAGAGGAGGCTGGACATCCTATGTATCCAAAAGACAAGATGGAAGGGTAACAGCAAAGCCACTTGGCTTGGGATCCAGAGTCTACTACTTAGGAGGAGGACAGGCTAGAAATGGTGTTGGAATTGTTTTGAGAGACAGGCTTCAGAAGGCAGTGAAGGATGTCATCAGAATTAGTGACAAACTCATGGCAATCAGACTCCAGTGTAATGATAGGGCAATATTCATAATCTCAGTCTATGCCCCACAGCAGGATAGTGATAGTGAGGAAAAAAGAGCATTCATACAGCAGCTGCAGGAGCTACTAAATTAAGCAGGACAACATGAATAGGTATTGATAATGGGTGACTTGAATGCACATATTGGGACAGACAGAACAGAATATGAGGTAGGCTCAGATGAGGTCACAGCATATATGATAAAGATGCTGGGTGAGATGGAGAGAAATGTCGCCTAAGGGTACTAATAACAGTGTGGAGAGAAAGGCATATCCCGGATGACTGAAAAATAAGCATCCTCATACCACTGTACAAGAACAAAGGGGACATCCACAACTGTGGGCAGTACAGAGGCATCATACTGCTATCACATTGCATGAAAGTTCTGGAGCGGGTAATAGATAAGCAGATATGCAGAGTAGTAGAAAGTAAGATGGGAGATGAGCAGTTTGGATTCAGATCAGGATACAGCATAACTGAACCAATGTTTGTAGTGAGACAGGTAGTTGAGAAGAAGATAGAAATGAGGAAAGAGTCCAACTGGGCATTTCTAGACTTGGAGAAAGCATATGACAAGGTCACAAGAAAGATAATTTAGGCAGTACTGTTGTGGTTCAAAGTCTCGGAAACATTGGTAGAATTAGTGCAGGCTATGTACAAGGACCCAATGACTCAAGTATGATCAGTGTTTGGTCTCAAAGGGGGTTCCCAGTGGGAGAGAGTGTACATCAGGATTCAGCTCTGAGCCCACTACTGTTCATACTGGTGATGGACTACATTAGAAAACAGATCGGAGGGGACAGATCAACAAAGGTATGCAGACAATGTGGCATCACAGGCAGACCCTCAGCAAGAACTTCAGCAAAGGATAAGGGAATGGAATGCAAAACTGAAGGCACATGGGGTGAAAATAAGTACAGAAAAGACAGTGGTAATGGCAGCTAATTAGGGAAATCAGAAAAGTCTGAGAATTTAGATATAAGGGAAGACAGTGAAACAGGTTAACAGCTTCAAGTATCTGGGAGGGGTGGTTGAGGAGAAGGGAAGTCTGAATGAAGAGGTCAAAGCTAGAATCAAAGGGGCTGCATGCAGTCAACTAGCATAGAGTGTCAGGTGTAGTGTATGACAGAAGAATGCCAAATAAGCTGAAAAGTGAATGCATAAACAGTGGTGCAACCAGTCTTACTGTATGGTACAGAAACTTGCACAGTAAAAGCAGAGGAGTAGAGGAAGCTACAGGTGATGGAGATGAAGTATCGGAGACAGGTGGTAGGATGTACACTGTGGAACAGACAAAGAAATAAGGACACGAGCAAAAGCCAAAGTAGCTCAAATTGCAAAAAAGGTCAAAGAGTACAGATTACTGTGGTTCGGGCATATGTGCAGAAAAGCAGAAGACAGTCTGATGAAAAAGATTTTGGACAGATAGGAAGAAGGCAAGAAGAAATGAGGATGTCTAGCAAAGAGGTGGATGGATTGTGTGAGAGATCTGTGACAATCAGGCATGAGTGCCGAAGAATGCAGAAGTGTGGCACTGAAGTGAGTGAAATGGCGACAGTTAACATGATACCCCAACCCCATGCAGAAAAACGGGGAAAAGGGGGATTTATGAGGAATAGATGAGGCTGAAGAATATTGTGATGGATTATATGGGGTGGGTGAATGTGTGGAAATTGTCCTGATATACAGCTATGTCTTTAAGCATGTCATTAAAAAAAAGTGGGAGAAGAGCAGTGGGACTTAATTTGTGGATCTGGGGGGTGGCTGGGGAATTTGTATGAAATTATCCGCCAGATGCTAAATTATATCTAACTACTGCTCCGACTACAGTCTCTTGGCCTACATTATCCACCAGCTACTAACTATATTTCATACTCTTCCCACTACAGGTGCTTGTACTAGCTAATCCACCAGCTACTAACCATACCTATCTACTCATCACAGTACAGGTCCTAGTGTTAGACTATCCACCAACTACTAACCATACCTACCTTTTCCTCCCACTACAGGCCCTTGTACTGGATCAACCACTAACTATTAACCATGCCTAATAATTCTTCACACTACAAGCCCTTACATTAGATCATTTATTTATTCATTTAGTTGGTTTGCTGAGGTAGATTCACCAACAATATCCATACCTTACTATTCCTTCCACTACAGACCCTTGTGCTAGATCATCCTCTGCCTACTAACGATGTCTAACTACTCCTCCCACTACAGGTCCTTGTACTAGATCATCCACCAACTACTAACCATGCTCATCTACTCATCACACTACAAGTCTTTGTGCTAGATTGTCCACCAGCTACTAACCATACTTAACTACTCCTCCACTATAGACCCATATACTAAATTATCTACCAACTACTAACCACACTGTTCCTCCGATTACAGGCCTTAGATTATCCACAAGCTACTAACTATACCAAACTACTCTTCCCATTACAGGCCCTCATGCTAGATCATCCTCTACCTACTAACCATGTCTAACTACTTCTCCCAGCAATGCCACCACAGTCCCCTATGCTGGATTATTCACCAGCTACTAACTATAATTAACTACTCCTCCAATTACAGGCCCTTGTCCTACATTATCCACCAACTACTGATATCTAATACTTCTCCCACTACAGGCTCTTGTGCTAGATTAACCACCAGCTACTAACCATACACATACTCATTTCACCACAGGTACTTGTAATAGATCATCCACCAATGACTAAGCATACCTTGCTATTCATCCCATTCAAAATTGTACCATCTTCCCCTTACCATTTACTCCAGTCTTTGAAGTACCTATACCCTCTTATCTTCCCACTTTCTGCAACCACCTCTTTCCTCCTTTCTACTTTACTGTCCATTTTGTAAATACTGTACATTTACCAACACTGTCGGCAACCATCCTTAGAGAGTTTGGTAGTACCTCCTCACTGTATTATCTCCTATACTCAATTTAACTATGTATCCTACATTATCCTGATCCAATTAACTGTGTACAGTTTTGAAACTACATTGTTTTTACATATGTGCTGCTTCATTTGCTTATTGTTCTGTTTTCTTTGCCACCTTTCCATTTTTATTTTGTCAGTCCTCGGGCTGAACCTTAAAATGATCCATCTGGCTCAGTGGTCTACCTCATTAAATTAATTAAAATGAAAAATAAGTAAATAAATACATTAGTAAATTACAGTCAATGTGTACTAACCAGCTACACTATAAAGATAGCTGGTATACTGAATAGCATGCTAAGGATTTCATAAGACCATGTCTTTTGGAAATGCCCGACACTAACTTTTTCAGAAAAGTTTGGGGATCTCTTGCTGCAGTACTGTGTCCAGCCTCACTATTCTTCACTCGCTCAAGATCACTCTTAAGGGAAATGAAAACTCATAGCACTAATACAAGATGAGAGTTTATAACGAAGCTGGAATACAGTTTTACTTTAAAAGTACTCATCAGACAGAGATTTAATCGAGTGATCACTCAGGTGAAAAGCAGTGACATCAGAAAAATAATGTGAAATAAAAGTGGAAGTAGCAAAACCTAAAAGGAAAAAGAAAATGGGATTACTTATCTCTCTTTTATCAGATGAGCAGGGGATTTCTGCTGGTGCTTTTGCAAAATTTCCCAAAATCTACATACATACCACATTGTCTCTCCCTTGGAAATAGATCATAGACATAATTAGGGCCAACTCACACAACAGAAAGTAAGTAAATAAGAAAATAATAAATAGATGATAACATGTAGTCTCATTTGCGCTTAGAATTTTGGTAAGTTTTTAACTGGGATGAAAAACACCTTTGAATTCACAATTCTCTAGTGATGTTTAAGCCACGTCATTATGTACAACATAATATAACAACACCAGGACTTAAACAACAAATAATACCAATCGATAAAGGGAAGCAGTGTATCTTGTATAATATTACACTAAGGGCAACTCAAGGTTAGTTATACCTTTGCAGCAAATTGTAAAGCAGTCGCAGACCTCTTAAAGGCAGGGAATGAAAGTGCACTGTCAATAAGAAAAGGGTTAGTCCACAGAGTTGTCAATGGCAAACCAGATAGTCTGCCTCTCCCTGCCCTTACCTGTAAGTTTAGTGCAGAAATGCAGTTGCAATAGGAATACTGAAAGCCCGTTTCACAGTTTAGTCAGCCCTTCTTTACCAGAAGCATATGAAGCACATGCTGGCTTGTCTTTGATATTGTAATCACATGATAAATAAAATTTAGAAAGTAACATGCCAACCAAATGGTACAGTATAATGAAGCATTTGTTTTAAAAGATTACAAAGTTACAGATGTACACTAAGAGCTGGAAGGCTAACAGCAGAAGCTAGCAGGAATGGTTCATGAATACCTTTGGATGTTTTTCAATACTACATGATTTAGCTTTTCCACAAGGTAATGGTGCACTCTTTGCCCAGATAGTCTGCACAGCTCCAAGCAAGCTTCCAAGCATATCACTGTATGTGAAGGTGGTGACAAAACATGAACTGCAATCCCCAAATGACTATGGCAACATTTGTATTTAAAATTCTCCATCATTCCCTTCAGCTTAGGAGACCTTCAAAGGCACCTTAACAGCAGAACCATACATTCCTTTCAGTGGTACAATATCAGTAGATATAAAAAAAATTAACCAAAAAATTAATAAAGCTAAACTACTGCTCTGCAGAGATAGCTTTACAAAGACAAACTTGTCACAACAATGAAGCATGTGGTCAGATTGTGAACCTCCATGGCTGAATTGGTAGGTACACCAAGAGAAGATGCCATTTTTGAAGCATTGGTGATAACTCAATGCCTACTGTCTTACAGTACCATAATGGTGACATTCTGAATCTCTGGTATCCATGGGTGAGAGGTGAATAAGAAGTTATGTACTCACCATAACGTTCCATCTGAGTAGGTGACTTCATTTGGATGCAACCTGTGGGATTCGGATCCGACATCGGATCCGAGCCGGCAATTCATAAGCTTTAGGATCCGAGCTCCTAGCTCCTCCATTTACCCATAATCCCCTGCTAAGCCCTGACTGACCTTAGATTGAGTTTGCCCTGTGAATACCAGTATAACAGAATCCTGGGTAAACCAGGACTAATAGCGCCTTGAAAGGTCAGGGGGATGGAGGGGGGGATGGTTGCATCCAAATGAAGTCACCTACTCAGATGGAACGTTATGGTGAGTACATAACTTCTTAATCTGAAGTAGGAAGACTTCATTTGTCTGCAACCTGTGGGACAGAGTCCCCAGCTACCTGGATCTTGGGCCGTCATGGAAGGATGTTCGAGCACCGCAGAGCCAAAGGATGCTCTCGCTATTGAAACAACGTCCACTTTGTAATGTGAAATGAAAGTATGAGATGAGGTCCAAGTGGCTGCTGCACAAATATCATCTAATGGTACTCTAGATTTAAAGGCAGCAGAAGTAGATACTGCTCTTGTAGAATGTGCTGTAATTCTCTGAGGAGCTGGCCTTCCTGAGGTGTCATAAGCCTGCAAGATACAATTAGAAATCCACTTTGACAAGGTGACCTTAGAGACTGCCTTACCCGGTGCGAATTTTGGAAAGGAGACGAACAGTTGATCGGATTGTCTATGACCAGTTGTTCTGTGAATGTAGAAACGCAGTTGTCTATGAACATCTAAGGAATGCAGTTTATATTCTCCTTTGTTTTTATATTTGGGAAAGAAAACTGGCAAATTAATAGATTGGTTAATATTGGATTCAGAAGCAATCTTTGGAAGAAAGGAAGGATTGGTCCTGAGGGAGACCCTATCAGTAAAAAGGAGAGATAAGGTGGTTTGACGCACAGAGCTTGGAGTTCTGAAACTCTTCTAGCTGACGTAATGGCCACTAAGAAAGCAGTTTTCCAGGAAAGATACTTCAAGTCCACAGAGGCTGCAGGTTCAAAAGGAGGAGTGGTTAGGGACTGCAGCACTAAAGATAAGTCCCAAGGTGGTATGGCTTCCTTAACAGGAGGTCTTAAGAGGAAAGCACCCTTAAGAAAGGTTTTACAAATTTTTGCAGCCATGAGAGGTGTTGAGTCATGACCCACATGGTAATGAGAAATGGCTGCCATCTGTACCTTTACCGTCAAAGAGCTTGCTCCTTGTTGGAAAAGGTCTGTCAAGAAGTCTAGTACCGCAGAGAGCGGCGCAGAAAAGGGATCAAGATTTTTATGTTCCGCCCAAATAGAGAACCGCTTCCATTTGCTTCGATAAACCTTCCTAGTAGAAGGTTTATGGGAAGCCACTATGATGGCTTTCACTGGTGAAGAGATACCGGGAGTCCTGATTAGGAATGGAACTGGAACAGCCAAGCTGTCAATTTCAGAGTGTGAAGGTCCGGGATTGGAAGCCCCTGAGGATGGGAAATGAGATCCGGAATTGGATCTAGAATCCAGGGCAGATTCACTCGATGAGACCATACATAAGGGAACCATGGTTGATGAGGCCAGAATGGGACAATGAGAATCATTCTGCTCCCCAAACTGCTGGCTTTCTGTAATAGTTTTTGCATTAGAGGAAGAGGAGGATAAGCGTATAGGAGAATGGGAGGCCAAGCATGCACCAGGGCATCTCTCGGGGATTCCCCGAATGGGGGAAGTAGAGCAAAGAAACTGTTGCATTTGGCATTTGAGGGAGAAGCAAAAAGATCGCAACAGGGTTGCCCCCAGGTGGCAAAAATCTGCTTCACTACTAGAGAATTGAGAGACCATTCGTGAGGGGAAAGAATGGTGCGACTGATATTGTCCGCTAGAATGTTGGACCTTCCTGGAATGTGCGTTGCCACAAGAAAGCGGTTGGTGGAGATTGCCCATTCCCATACTCTCATGGCCTCTCGACAAAGGGGGTAGGACCTGGTTCCCCCCTGTTTGTTGGTGTACCAGACTACTGATATGTTGTCTGTCTGGACAGCAATAGTTCCTACAGGAAGAAGGCTGTGTAGTGCTTCCAATGCTAATAGCACTGCCCTCATTTCCAGAACATTTATATGCAGGGAGGTCTCTGAACTGTTCCACGTGCCTTGAACAATCTTGCCCGCTGAATGCCCCCCCCACCCGAGGCGAGAAGCATCCGTGGTCACTGTGGCTAGGGGGAATGCAGTACAGAAGGGTCTCCCTGTCAGGAGGTCCGTCGACTGGAGCCACCAGAACAGGGAGCTCTTGCATGCTCTGCTGATGGCTATCGGGCTGTTGAGAGGAAGGTAAAGCAGGGACCATTGGACCTGGAGGGTCCATTGAAGGATCCTCATGTGTAGTCGAGCATGGAGGAGGAGTGGGATGGCTGCCACCATTGAACCTAGGGCCCTCAGGACCATAGCTGCAGTTGGAGAAGGTTCTAAGATGGCCGTGATATGACACCTCAGGTTGGACAGTCGATCTAGAGTGAGGAATGACGGCATGTTTCTTGTGTCCAATCTTCCTCCTATAAAATCTATAAGCTGTGTGGGGGCCAGGGAAGATTTTTCTCGGTTTATGGTGATGCCCATCCGAGGGGCTATATGAAGGAAATAGTCCCTGGCTGAGCACAGTAGATGCCTTGATGACGCTGTAAGGAGCCAGTCATCCAGGTATGGAAACACCTGCATTCCCTGGAGTCTCAGGTGGGCCGCTATCACTGCAAGTACCTTGGTAAACACCCTGGGGGCAGAGGTGAGACCAAAGGGAAGGACCCTGAACTGGTAGTGACTGGCTCCCAGCCGGAAGCGAAGGAACCTCCTGTACCATCTGTCCATTAGAATGTGGTAGTACGCGTCCTTGAGGTCTATAGAGCACATCCAATCGTTCTCCTGCAAAAGGGGGAGGATAGATTGTAAGGTGACCATCCGGAATTTTTGTTTGGTTACAGACAGGTTCAGTTGTGACAGGTCTAGGATTGGTCTTAAGTCCCCCGTCTTTTTTGGCACCAAGAAGAACCTGGAGTAAAACCCTGATCCGGTCTGATCTCGGGGGACATGTTGGATGGCTCTTTTTGTTAGCAGCTGTGCGATTTCCACAGCTGCTACCTCCCATTGATCGGGTGGTACATCGGGGAGGTTTTTGGATCTGGGAATCCTGTGAAGGGGGATTGAATAGCCTCTGGATATCACCCGAAGCACCCAACGGTCTGACGTGATTGACTCCCATGATGTCAGGTGCCTCGAAAAACGCCCCCCGACTGCCTCCAGAGAGGAGCAGCCGGGTAACCCCTCAGGGGTGCTGCATGGGTCTGTCAGAGAAAGGTTCTCTGGACCCAAAGTTCCTAGGAGCCCCTCTACCTTTAGGACGGCGACCTCCCTGTCCTCCTCTGCCACGGAAGGACTGGTTGTCCGGAGCAGGTTGGGATTGCTGTGATTTCCGGAACCACATCTTCTTCTGTCCCTTTTGGTTCTTCGAGAAGGACCTCTGGGGAGCTGAGAAGCGGATTCCGATGGCAGACAGCGTCTTCCCATCCTTTTCGCTCTGGAGAATTGTTTCGTGAACCGTTTTGCCAAAAAGGGCAGAACCATCGAAGGGGGCATTCGCGAAGGTCGCTTTGAAGGGCTCCGCGAAGTCACAGTGCCAGAGCCAGGCCTGGCGTCTCATAACAAGGCCCAATCCGCTAGCTCTAGCGGCTCCCTCTGCTGCGTGAGATAAGAGCCGCATAGAAGTATTAGACACCGCTCTGAGAGTGGCCATACGGGTGGAGTACACTTGCTTGTCCTCCGCCGATATGGACTCCGGGGGAGATGCAGCGTATTCCTTAATCAGGTCTCGCTGCATCCTGATCACGTGTGCCATATAGTTCAGCACCCTCAGGGAGAAGGTTGCTGAACTAAAGACTCGCTTCCCAATGCGATCCATCGAGCGGGATTCCTTGCTCGGGGGATGCATAGAGGGACTCTCCTGAGCCAATTCCCTTTTTGTGGCTGCAGCCATCAGCATGGCAACTACTGGGGGTCCCTTACTCCAATGTGTACGGTCCGATGGGGGACTAAGAATCCGGTCCGGATGTTTGGGAACAGGCTCTACGGTGTCCGGGTCCTTCCACGCTCTGGTGGCAATAAGGTCCACCAGAGGGTCGGCAGGAGGGGACACCCAAGAGGTAGATGGGCCCGCCTCAAATGCCTCCAAGAACACAGACTCGTCCGAGGAGGCCTTGGGGCCAGACCACCCCCCCTGATCCTTAACATTTCCATAATGTCTCCAAAAGAGACATCTTCTGGGGGTGATCTTGGGGAGCCCTCCCCTTCCTCCAAGTCCGTGTCTTCAGTAATAGACTCGGGGGAGTCCACGTGCCTCCTCTTACACTTATGCTTACGAGGCACTTCCTCAGGGGGACTGTCCGAGGAGTCCTCACCAGCAACCAGTTGTTCCAAAGGAACCACTTGGGACACTGAGGCGGGCGGGCCCTGAGACCGGCTGATGGGAGCATGGCCCAGCTGTAAGGGAGTGCGGGATGGAGCCGAGACAGGGACCGGGGGTCCGGATGTCCTCGACAGAACCCTCTCCACAACGTCGAAGGCCAAGGGGGAGCCGACTTCTCTAAGACCCGAGAACCGACCCCCACTCGGATCCAACGAAGGGATCAGAACCGGAGCCGAGACCGTCGGATCCGACAGACCGGTGCGCTCCGACCTAGACGGAGTCGAAGAGACACCGGCTCCCTCGGATCCGAGGCTAGGCCCACGGCTCCGAGAGGTCAGGTCCGAAGTACCCGAAGCACTCAAAGGAGGGATCGGATCCGAGGTGCTCCGACCAGTCGGATCCAACCCACCCCCGGGTCCAACGCTGCCCAGCTCCGAAAGCTCCGAACCCGGGAGTCGGGTCGGAGAAGGAGCTATGGGGGCGAAAAAAGGGGTCAAGGCCCCTCCCGGATGGGGGGGGCCAGGAGCACTCCCATCTGCATCTGGGCCTGGATGAATCGCCTCATCATTCTGTCCATATCAGCGTCCGACATAGAAAAAGTTGACCTCGACGAGGCCACCGAGGCGGATCTAGAGTGTCGCCTCGATGACCTCGACGAAGGTCTAGTCTCCACCTCCTCGGGTCCGGGAGAGAACCGAGGGGATCGGAGCCGAGGAGGAGGAGATTTAGAAGCCAGAGGGGAAGCACGCTTAGACGGCGGGGCCGAGACAGAGGCTTCGGCCCGCCGCTTATGGTGCCCCTCTCTGTGCCTCTCCTTTTCCCTCCTGGTCTCCCTATCCTCCAGTTTCTTAGCAGGATATTGAGTCCCTGCCGGAGGAAGGGAGACCTAAGTAGCCACTGGCTGAGTAGGAAGGATAGCAGGGGCCAAGGCCGAAGCCGATTCCGGAGGGAGAAGTCCCGCCAGAACCAACTTCGACCTCCGCTCCCTTAAAGCCCGGGGGTTGAACCCTGCACAAATGGTACAACCAGATGACAGGTGTTCAACCCCCAGGCATCTAACGCACCGAGTGTGGCCATCAGCCGGGGAAAGCTTATGGCCACACTGCACATTTAGAAAATATAGCCTTGGGGGCTTCAGACATAGCTACGCCCTAACAGACCCTAAAAAAACACACACACAACAAACACACACTAAACGAACACCCGAGAAGGTTAACTAAGGAAGGGAGGAAAGCCTAAACAAACACACTTTAACTATATAAGAAAAAATATAAGCAAAAAAGATGTCGCCAATTTCCTTTCGCTATGGAGCTCGAAATTCCTGTCAGCTATTGAACGCGGCAAACGAAATCTGAGGTCAGTCAGGGCTTAGCAGGGGATTATGGGTAAAGGGAGGAGCTAGGAGCTCGGATCCTAAAGCTTATGAATTGCCGGCTCGGATCCGATGTCGGATCCGAATCCCACAGGTTGCAGACAAATGAAGTCTTCCTACTTCAGATAGGTACTTTAAAGTCAGCGATGTTAAGATGTTAGCAATACAGTGACAAATAATCATTCCATACTAAAAAAACTAATAGCTATTTAAGCAAGTAAAAGAGAAGAGTTTGATTCACTGTAATAAAACCTGTTGTCTCATACATAACCAGAATAATCACAATCCCTGCAAACAAAATGGTGGCAACAGCACAAATAATGAATGTGGCTATATCAAACACAGAAATTATGTTTACGGTTGGAAGCAAATGAGATCAAATTAGCAATATCTGAAAACTATAATTTGGTATCTTGGGTTGGATTCATTAAATCAGAATCTGGTTTAAGCAAAAGGCCATGAGATGGACTGATTATTGACAAAAAGCTGGCGCGAAAAGGCCAGATTTCAGCTGTTGTAAAATTTTCTTGTTTCGGTCTTAGACGTGTCATTTTATCAAACACCAGATTGCATCCTCAGATTTCCCTACTGTGCGCTGTTCTCTTATCTTGTCCTGGACAGAGTATTGCAATGCCTATACACACAACATGATGTCTCCAGCTTGCAGCCCAACTACATATGGGGTGGATAGTTACCACCATATTACTCTGTTTCTACAGGAGCTAATCTGGCTTTCTACAAGGCAAACTTTTGTCCTTAATGTTCTGGTACTGGTATATTTAACCCTGCATGACATGGGCTCCCCTACCTGCAAGATCGCAAGACCTGGTTTTGTTGGATCCAACCATTGTACTCAGCCTGCCAGGAGCTGCTAGCAATACAAGGGCATACCTTGAGATCTCTGGAATTCAGGATTTGGAACATCAGGGATTCTGCCTCTGGAATTTGCTATCTGGAGTCTGTTAGAGTATCCAACACAGAATAACTTTAAGATTGCTTTAAAAACTTACTTCTTTCTCCTTGCATTTGAATAATCTCCACTCTGTAATGGCTGCTTTTGGTATAGGTCCCTGTTTGACTTTCAAATTACTAACATTCCTCAATCCATGCTTGCAGTAAAGGTCCTACCTAGCATTATCATTAGCCATCATCTTCACTGTCAAACCTTCTACACTTAAACAACTTCCATCTAGAGTAACTTTTCAGTTAAAAATATAAAGCAACATAATCTAAAATCTTAACTACAGTCCTTAGATGTGTCTCCAGTTCCATGGTGCCCTGACAACAGAACAGCAACCTACTTTATAACCTCTTCCTTGCAACACCTGCAAGACAAATACCAACCCTAAGTCAGCAGACTCCTAACACCTAAACATAACAAAAGATTCACAATAGCAGAGCTCAAAGCCCTCCTGAAACTAAGACATTAGGCATAAACTTGCTTGAGGCAATCCAAAACTGTCTCTGTTAAAGACAAATATATAAATCTATACAAAAAGTCAGTCATCTTCTGTTCATGTTGAGGCATTATGAAAAGGGGCCTCACTGCTGGAATTGGTCTACATTGTACCTCCAAAACAATGCCATGTCCATCACTGATACAGGGAACAGTGGACCAGTGATGGCAGTTCTGAAGGTGAGTACTAGATTCTTACTCTTCTCAAACTGGACGTGGATGCACCTCTGAGGTTCCCTATCTATTCCCATCATGGTATGACCCAACACTTTGTGCTCATCACCATCCCTCTATGTCTTGTATGTTCTGTATGTCTGAACCTGTTACCTAACCTACCCAGCCTACCTGACTCTCTGATTCATAATCACCTTCCCCAACATTCCTCTCTGTCAAAATAAATGGGCATCTGTCCCACAAAAATAACACCTCATACATAGCTCTCCACTTTGTGTCATCGTGACACAATTGATTTGGTCCAATTAGCTATACAATATTCTTCTGTTGTCACCCATCTTGGTGTGCTGATGCTCCAAAGCCATGAATTTGTGTGTCCAATACTACATTTATGTTATGAGGTGGATAGCTATGATACTCTTCCACCATCTTCCTGCAAATTCCTGCATTTTTCCCTGGTGTCCGATGCTCTGCTTGCCATCCCCATTTTCACCACTGTCCTAGCAACCCCTTTTTTACACATTCAATTTTGTCAAAAAATAGAATCACACACAACTTACATAGCCAGAAATGGCCCACTGAAAAGCCCTCATTTTTTTGTTCTCAGCATTTTCATGGATTTTGGTATCATGCTCCAGTGCTGAGTGATGGTGAATGCTGTTTAACCTCCTATGGCAAAAAGTGAAGATTTTAATTTCAGCCACACTAGTCTAGTTATATTCATGGAAATGTGTTTAAATCTGCTGGGTTATGAGAATATACAGTAAAAGCAAGATGACAGCACAACTGTGAAACAGTTACTGTAACAGTTGATAGGTTGCTCAATGTATTGATCTAGAAGTTCACATGTGGCATGTTGAGATAATTCCTCTGTCTGTGGAATGATGTTTTTCCATAGTGTTATGGGTGTCACTCATCTTGTGTATTCAAATAAGACAAACACATCAGGATGGATGACTGAAACATAAAACCTAAACAAACTGACTGACTGACTGCCGCACACATACATGCCTTCACTCCAGCTGGTCACTCAAAATGGCTCTCTTGCTTCCATGTGCTCAGTATTTATATGCACGTGTCCATAGACTGGAATGGCTCTTAAAGATACAACACACACTCTGATCTACATCCTCCCACTTTGACTATTCTGTCATGCAAATGAAAATAAAAATTGGATGAGCATGCAAATTATACAGACATATATAAATAATAACAATCATGTCCAGGTTGCCTTGTATCTATGATTAGGTCCTGAGATATGACCTGACCTCATAATATAATAATCAGAACTGGGCTTAGCAACAGGGACAGTCATTGGGGAATGTTTTTCCTCAGGATTTTCAGGGTACTTTCAGGAACAGATGATGAAATGTTGATCAAATCACTCTGAGAATTAGAATCTCCATTACAGGCAATATGTTGTAACATTGGCTCAGACACCAGTAGTAAATGTTTTCAGTTCCAACTGAATTCCATAGCTTGTGACTCAATGATGCATGATCTTAGTTCCTCACACAAATGTTTTACAAGTCCTATTAGGTCAAATATTTTCAATCTCTGCATCCTCACTATCTCTCCTTCTTTTAATGGATTCAGAGGATTGCTGGTTTTGTCACAGTAGGACTTTTGGTACAAATGCTTCTGTATGTAATAAGGTTCTGGTTTATCTTGATAAGTCTCTGAGCAGGTAAATCAAGTAAATTGAGGAGAAGAATGTTTCTGAGATTAAGCAGATTAAGAAAAACATTAGTATTATCTTGTTTGGATTTTTCTAACAGCTGTTTTGCAGTCTGAACTGCACGTTCAGCCAAGCCATTAGATTGGCGATATTCAGGACTACTAGTAACATGAACAAAGTCCCACGTTTCAGCATTTTTTTTTTTAACTGATGACTTGCAAACTGTGCACCATTGTCAGAAAGGACTTTGTGCAGACTACCATGGACAGAAAAATGTCTCTTCAACTTCATAATAAGTGTACTGGAAGTTAGGTTAAAAAATAAGTCGATCTGAATCCAATTTGAATAAGAGTTTACTAATACCACATAATGTTGACCATTCCATTCAAAAATATCTGTAGCTACTGTCGACCAAGGTATTTCAGGAATCTGGTGTAACTGAAAAGGTTCTTTTTACTGATGCGGTTTAGTACTATTACAAACAGAACAAGACAAAAGTTCCTTCTCAATATCTTTTGACATAACAGGCCAAAATATTAGTCCTCTTGCCCGCCTTTTGGTAGAATTAGTTCCTGGGTTGTCATGATGCAAGGATTTAATATACTCTTGTTGCAAGGATTTTGGAGCAATCACTTTTGGACCTTTCATGATGTTATCCATTAAAACCTCTTCTCTGTAAGGAAAATACTGCTGCACATCTACTGGTAAACAAGATTGCTTTGACAGCCATCGTCGACTGATGAACTGGTTGACCTTCTGGAGAATTGAATCCGAAGCTGTTTGAGTTCTAAGCTCATCAAGACATGTGGAAGAAAAAGTTTTCACGTCCATGACTTCAAAATCAGGTTTCTCATTTGCATGCTATTCAGTGTTTTTTTTCTGGGTGATTGGGATAAAGTATCAGTTAGATAAAGAAGTTTGCCTTTTGTGTAAACAAGATTAAAATCTTACTTTTGCAATTCTAACATGCATTGCAATACAACAGGAACTGTGTACATTAGCTTTTCCAAAATAATGACCAAAGGTTGGTGGTCAGTTTCGATTTGAAAAGGTAGGCCATAAAAATAATCATGGAACTTTCAACATGCAAACACAATTGGCAAAAGCTCTTTTTCTATTTGAGCATACTGCATCTTTGCTTGGGTTAGAGTTCTGAATGCATAGGCTACTGGTCTACCCTCTTGAAGAATGACTGCACCAAGACCAAACTTTGAAGTTTCACAGGAAAGAGTTACTGGTTTGTGAACATCATAATATCTTAGAGTGGGTGGACTGGTGAATTTCTGTTTCAGAACATCAAATGCTCTTTGGTGTTGTTCTAACCAGGACCAGACTGTATCTTTGCATGTCAGCTCTCTTAGCAGTGCTGAAAGCACACTCAAGGCTGGAATGAACATGCCCAAACAGTTGATCATGTCAAGAAAACATTGTAAGGGTGTGACATTGTCTGGAACTAGCATCTCAAGAATTGCAGTTTGCTTGGAAGGATCTGGTCATAAGCCTGAACTTGTAAACAAATGACCCACATAAGTAGCTTATTGCAGCTTGAATTTACATTTTGGAGGATTACATTTAATAATCACTTCATGAGCATATTCCAGAACTTTCCTGAAGTTTCTATTATGTTTGATATCACCATTGCCTCATACAAGAATATCATCTACTATAACAATACATGGACAGCCAGAAAAAAATTTTGTTTCATCGCACACTGAAAGACTTCACTGGCAGAATTTATCTCAAATAGCATTCTCAAAAATCTGTATCTTCTAAATTATGTATTGAGAGTGGTTAGCAAAGAAGATTTTCGATCAAGAAAAATTTGCCAAAATGACAGAAAAAAACAGTGGCATTTGGCATGACAGCAGCAACTTTTTCAACTGTACGCATTGGATGATGAGGTCATTTTAGTGCTTTGTTCAAATCTCTTGGATCAATACATACTCTAATATCATCTAAGCGTTTTTTATGAGTTACTACCATGGAGGATACCCATTCAGTTTGTTCTTCTATGGGACAAATTACTCCTAAATGCACCACTCTGTCTAGCTCAGCTTTGACTCTGCTCTGTGAGGCTACTGGAACATTCCGTACTGGTCTGATAACTGGGCTTACCTCATGGTCTAACTTCATGGAGTACACAACTGGGAGTTTGCCTAATTTGTCTTCAAAACTATCAGCATTGTTAGAAAAAATAGTTTGTGCAAAAGTTTCTTTGTTACACGTGCTTATATGGTGGACTTATTATTAAACAAAAGCAGTCCCATTTTCAAAGTGTCCTTGAGGCCTAATCATGACTGTACGTGTCTCTTGAATACATAAAATTGCAAGTCATAGCTGTTCCCAGCAGAATAACATGAAAGCACTACTGAGCCTTTGGTTTGAATTTCCTCACCACCATAAGCAACAAGATCACCAGCTCTTACTCTAGCAAACATTTAAACATTTATGCAGACATAACATTGCACTTTGAACCAGTATCAACCTTGAGCTCTGCAGGTCTCTCATTAATCCGAACAGTACAAAATAGTTTGTTCTTTGCTCACAAATCTACTGCATTGTTTGTTTCACCAAGCACATATACACCATCAACATAAAAAGTAGGGTTGGGGCTTTCAAGTTGATCAACTTGCCTCTTTGAATGCTCTTTTTTAATAAAAGAAAGTGCCCCTTTAGATTTACAAAGCCTTGTGAAATGACCAAAAGCTAAGCACTTTTCTCACTTGCGCTCATGGCTACCTCCACAATTATGACAGTTGACTATGAGGCTTGTTTTAGGTTTTGCTGAGTCACTCCTCTGCTTTACTGGGTGTGCCATGGATTTTCCTGTATTTGCTCTAGGTTTTATAGGAACCACGCCCTTAGGCCTGTATCTTTTAACCTTGTGCTGCATACCATCAACATTATCACTGGAAGGCATTGCAAGCATGCTTTTCTCATTTGTAAGCATATTTATGTGCTTTTCTGAGAGCTCATATATCTGACAAATCTCTATAGCCTTGCTTAATGTCAAATTACTGTCGCAAAGCAAAACCTTTCTCACTGCATCATCTTTAATACCACACAAAAGCCTGTCTTTTATCAACTCATCTTTCAGATCACCAAATCTGTACATTTTGGTCTTGCTTCTCAAGACGGTTACATATGCTGCAAAAGTTTCACCAGGCTTTTGATCTCTTGTGTAAAATATGTGCCTTTCCATTGTAATATTAACTTGGGGGTTGCATATTTCTCTAAATTTACATTTTAAGCACTCAGGATCTTTCTGCATTTTAGCATGTACCACAACATGGCGGTCTTCCTCCTCCTCTGCAAACACAGCAGGTGCATATGCAAATGAATGCTCCCTTTCAATGGCTGCTGAACCAGCTAGATTAAGCAGAATAAATGCTTTTGTACTTGCATCTTTTCAGAAAAAGTAACCTGTATGAAAATATCATACTCTTGCTCAAACACTCTCCAGTTTTCTGCAACTTTATTATCAAACACATGTGGACTAAGTCTACAGAATCCTTCTGCCATGCCAACAAGTTGCCCTTGTAATTATGTTCAAACATATACCAGGTATTTCAAAAATATTCAACTGCACAACAATCTCCTTGAAATGACTGTATTCTGTGAAATAACTATACTGTAATACTGCACACAGTTGCCAACACTTTACACACTTCAGATATTTCGAATAGATTTAGTTAATACAAAAAAGAATCACATAGCAAACAATATGGTCATTTTCCCTTTTGTTATACATTTTATGCAATTCAGAAGTTATTTCAAGCATTTTCATAAGCATTTTGAGTACTTTTATCAATATGTCACAGTTTCAAACATTTTGTTTAATAAGAAATTCATTTTGAATGTTTCGAATGCTTCGTTTTATATTAATTGTGTAAAAAATCATTTAAATGAGTTTTAGTACCTGGAATTATCTTTCTGACCTGTTTGTGAGTCATTTGAGCTTCAGATGATCCACTCATGTATATTCCTCCATTACTGGCTGTGTGTCTCATAGTTCTGACTTCGGATCCCACTTCTGACATTATGTCACTTGCCTTGTGTATTCAAATAAGACAGTGAGGCCTGGGTATTCATTTAAGTTGTTTATTACACACAAACACATCAGGACGGATGAATGAATCATAAACCCTAAATGAACTAACTGACTGACTGCTACATACTTACATGCTTTCACTCTGGATGCTCACTCAGAATGGCACTCTTGATTGCATGTGCTCAGTATTTATATGCACGTGCCAGTAGGCTGGAATGGCTCTTAAAGGTACAACATACACTTTGATCTACAATGGGTTCAATTACAGCTGTATGTCATATCATTATTTCATGACATTTTATATTTACTTATCTCAATTTACAACATTTAATTGACATACCATTTGAATAGTGCATCAAGAAAGTATTTGCAGAAACATTCCATTTCCAACAGGAAGACTCAGTAACCATCCTTTTCCTGCTTATGTGTTAACCTTTGTTCCACTCTCCTACCCCTTTTTTGCTCCCTATAACAAGCACTTTACTGTACAGAAAATGACAGATTAATAACGAGGGAACAACAAGTAAAACACCATAAAGATGGTCCTAAATATACCATAAACAAAATTCTTAGTATTTCTCTCTCCATCTCTCTCTCTCTCTCTGTTCACCCCTTCTGCTTCAGTAAATTGTCACTGTCCCTTCAATTGGTTTTGTCCTTTTCTTTCCCTTCTCTCCCATTATGCCTTGTGAGTTCAAAAACTCCAGCTAGTGTTCCCCGCCACCTTTTCCCAAACACCCCTAATCTAACCTACTTCACGGCATCTCTGGTGATGTGTATACAATGATTCTAGTCAACAACCATTTTTGATTGTTTTCAACAGTTTAACTGAAAAACAGAGGTAATTCACTTAGCTTGGTCTAAGGCTACAACTCAAATATAGTACTGAATTACATCTGTTGCTTTGTACTGAATGCAAACTAAATTTTTGCACTGCTTAAGTTCTAACAAGAATCGCCTTTATGCAGATCAGACTTGATATGCTGAACGTTACTTTCTCCTGAGCTCCTTACAGAGCTTTTAGGGATTTAGATATCAACCTGTTCAGCAATGACTGCTTAATTTTAATTATTCTGCGCTATTGCCTGGCCTCTACCGATTCATAACTTTAAACTAATGTGCGACCATTCTAGTGCTAGTTAAGGCAATCCAGCTATGCAGTGTATTAATAACAATTAACTGCTCTAGATAGCATATGATGTTAGTTTTTTTGTGCTGTAATGTTGTCCTAGCTCAGCAAATGATAAGAAATGTCATATTTTGTGCTATAATGTTGACTGTGTACACACTTTGTTTCCCACTCTGCCATGCAATTCTCATCCTACTATCCCAGCTATATCTTGTATTTCTTAGTCTAAATCTGTTTAACTGGGCTACACTTATCCCAATAGGGCTACACTTATCCCAATAACTTATTCCTCACATGCCTTCCTCCTCACAGATATCAAGAGCTCTAAGCATTTAAACTGTCCAGCAAGATTCACAGTGTAAACCGTGATTGTCCTGGTCACTGCATTTTAATTCCAGTACTGCCTGCCACTGATCCATACTTTTTTGTAAATGTATGTACCATTTTAAAATCATTTTGTTGTAACATTACATCTCTGGGTCATCCACCACACATCACCAGACTGCAGTTGTACTCCTCACCCCTCTCCATGCTGCTATACTCCCTCCATTACAATAGTGTCTTGTTACTATCTCCCTTCTTTCTAGATACTACTTGTTTAATCAGCAGAGTAGTTTGATAGCTGCATCTCTGCTATGTTTACAACTGCATGCATCCATCTTAAACCACTTAGCTGTTTGATTTCTTCCCTGTAAACCTTGAACTGGTTATACACCCTTACTTAACTCTGCATTCCTCTCTCCAATACCTGATACCTGCCTATATTTCTCTCTCGATTCTTTTTTCCCCTCCCCTATTTGCCTCCTAGTAACCTTACTCCCTATTCTGCCTACTGTCTGCATAACCTTTCTCCATACTTTCTCTTCTTTTTCTCCATAGCTGTCTCGGAATCCTAATGCCCTTACTTTCTGCTCACTTTAGATCAAAGCACAGGGATTTTTTAATGTATATATATATATATATATATATATATATATATATATATATATATATATATTTCTTTTCATGGCAAAATTTTAGCAACTCTCATACTTACTGATTGTTCCTGAAGGCTCCTTCTCTCAGAGTTAGGTCCAATCCACTCTGTTTGCACTCCCTTCGTATGGGCTCACTCCGCTCTCCTAGCCTACCTCCATTCTCACCCACCCCCAATCCAAGAAATGTATGTTCTACCCCCACTAAACACACACCCCTTTCCCCACCTTACTTCCTCCCAAACCATTCTATCAATGCTAATTTCCTCTTTACTTAAAATGCCTCACTAAAAGAGACCTTTTCTCATGTTTCACACACTTTACCTTAATAGTCTTCCCTTACCACTTGATACTAGCATTTATTCTATCATTTACTGTTTTTATTAACCTTGTAAACTATGTCTCTCCCAAGCTATACCTTACCTTACAACATGCTAATTATTATCTGTACCACTCCCATTCTCTTTCTAATCTCCATCGCTACCTCTTACCATCGCATACTGTCAAACATAGACCCAGCGCCTACTCTAACCTACCCCCAAACTAACTGCTGTACCACTTGTAGTTTCCCTATAGCCCCATCTCTCTTCAATCATTATGTCACTACCCTACTCAAAATAAAGATAATCCCACTGCCCACACTCCCTTTTAAGACAAAACCAAAATAGCATTTTCTTTACAACTACTGTACTCCACTTAAACGTCCTATGATAAACCTGCTACTGTTTGGTGACATACATCCAAACCCTGGACCTGTCTGCAACACCTCTCTCTTTCTAACTACCCTTTACTCCCGCTCATCTCCATCCCCAGTAACTCTACACAGACTCACTCCTTCACATCTACCAAAAAACTATTTATACTATGTATGAACATTCAAAGTATCATGAATAAAATCTCCTTACTTCATTCCTGGATCTCCCTACAAACACCTGACGTCCTCACCCTCTCTGAAACTTGGCTAACACTACACATAATCTGACACTGAAATCCTTCCCCAGGTTATAATATTTTCTGCCAAGATAGACTTAAGAAAAAAGGGGAAGATGTAGCTATTCTGTATTCTCTCCCTCCACCCTCTATCATTCTCTCCTCCTAACTTCCACCAAGCAGAAGTTCTCATTGTTAACTGTAAACTGAACAACCACAAGAAGTTAGCAATTTCTGCAATTTACATTCCCAGGTAACAACATCCCTACTCTTGAACTCTTTCTCTCATGGATCTCTCAGACTATTTCTTATGAAAAAAGAAGTTATGTACTCACCATAACGTTCCACGTGTGTTGTCCATCTCACCTTCATTCTTAGCAGGTTGGGTTCGGAACCGATCCTCAGTTGTGATTTGGCCTTATACAAAAGCCTGAGGCCTTTCACTAGCTCGTGGTTAAAACCCTATCCCATCATGCACTAGGAGAGCTCCCCAGATCTTTTTTGCAGATATAGCTAAATAAAGGACACTAAATATGTTATAGAGTAATCAAGAAGGCCAGAGAACATGAATAGCTAATTGCATCGGCTTGGTCTTCCAGGAGCAAAGGGCTGGGGGAAGGAAGGTGGGATGTAAGAATGAAGGCGAGATGGACAACACACATGGAATGTTATGGTGAGTACATAACTTCTTTTTGTGATGTTGCCTTCATTATTAGCAGGTTGGGACAGCATCCCTAGCACCATCTTTCTTGGGTGGCTCAAGGGAGAATATTATTCAGAACAGTGGACCCAAAGGAGGCCCTGTTCTTGGAGCCCAAATCCACTTTGTAATGAGTGATAAAGGCATGAGGACTTGTCCATGTTGCTGCAGCACAAGTGATATCAATGGGTAGTCTCACCTGAAAGGCAGAAGAGGTTGCAGTGGCTCTTGCAGAATGACCTTTTACTTTATGGGAAAGTTCTTTGTTTTGAGATTGGTAAGTGAAGGTCATACAATCTGATAGCCATTTCGAAAGTATGACTTTAGACACAGAAGCACCCTTCTTTGAGTCTGAAAAGGATACAAATAATTGGTCAGATTTTCTGAAATCCTTTGTCCTATGTAAATAGAAACATAATTGTCTATGTACACCCAGTTGGTGTAGCACATATTCTGCCTTGTTGCCATAGTTGGGGAAAAAGACTGGTAGTACTATGGATTGGTTCAAGTTAGATTCTGAACATACTTTGGGTAGAAAGGATGGGTTTGTCTACTCTGTCTTTATGGAAAAGCAGGTAGGGGGGCTTTATTGACAATGCTTGCAACTCTGAAACTCTTCTATCAGAAGTAATGGCTATTAAAAGAATTGTCTTCCAAGTCAAATACTTGAGATTGCAGGATGATGCAGGTTCAAATGGGGGAAGAATCAAACGAGATAAGACAAAATTCAGGTGCCATGGTGCTGGAGGGGGCTTTAATGGGTGGTCTGAATAAACGAGTACCTTTACGAAATGCCTTGCAAAATCTGTGGGACATCATATTGGGGCCTGATTCACCTAGATGGAAGTTAGATATTGCTGCTAACTTAACCCAAATAGTAGCTGCAGCTGCGCCTGCATTAAATAGCTTTGCTAAGAATTCAAGAATGGAAGCTATTGGGGCAGAGAAGGGGTCAATGCAATCATTCAAGGCCCATGAAGAAAATGTTTTCCATTTGCTTATATATAACTTTCTCATCGAAGCCTTGTGAGACGAGATCAGGATATGTTTTACTGACAGAGAAAGATTAGGGAGCCTGACTATGTTTGGAATCAGAGCAGCCAAGCTGTCAATTTGATGGTTTGAAGCGAGGGGTGGAGTGTCCCTGATGCATGAGTCAGGAAGTCTGGATCTGGGTCCAGAATCCACAGCTCCTCCTCGAGATGAGGCCAAAGGAAGGGGAACCAAATTTGATGAGGCCAGTATGGGGCGATGAGTATCAAGTTCCTTCCCTTGGAACTGGCTTTCTGAAGAACTTTGAGTATCAATGGAAAGGGAGGAAAGGTGCAGAGGAGACCTTCAGACCAATCATGTACAAGTGCATCCCTTGCTGATTCCCCCAGAGGGGGGAATAAGGGCAAAGTAGCTGCTGCATTTGGCATTCATGGATGTGGCAAAAAGGTCACAGCAAGGCTGGCCCCATTTGCAGAAAATCTTATCCGTTACTTCTTGTTTTAGGGACCACTCGTGAGGCATCAGAATCACTCTTCTGATTCTGTCTGCTATCACGTTGGATTTCCCCGGGATGTGCTTTGCTATCAGAAAGCGTTGGGAGGAGGTCGCCCACTACCATACTCTCAGGGCCTCCAGACAAAGGAGGTAAGACCTGGTTCCTCCTTGTTTGTTTATGTACCACACAAATGACATGTTGTTTGTCTGTATTGCAATAGTTCCAAGAGTCTTGGAATGCCTGCAATGCTAAAAGCACACCTCTCATTTCTAGGACATTGATGTGCAAATGGGCCTTATGATCTTGCCAAGTGCCTTGTACTGCCCTTCCCAGATAATCCCCCCATCTGGGATGCGTTCATGGTCACTGTGGTTAATGGCTGTGGAAGAACAAAGGGCTGACCTAATGTCACATGAGTGGAGTGAAGCCACCAACAAAGGTCTTTCTTGCAATATTCTGTTGTCAAAATTTGGTGGGTCATGGGTAGTTCCTGTATGGACCACTGAGTGAACAGTAGCCACTACAGAATTCTCATATGCAGACATGCTAATGGAATCATGGTTATTGCTGCTGCCATGGTCCCCAAGACTTTCAGGACTGTTCTTGCTTGTACTTTTTTCTTGGAAAGTAGGTTTAGGACCGGAAGTCGTAGGACTTGAACCCTTTTGGAGGGAAGTTTTGCCATCATTTTTGTTGTATCTAGATCTGCTGATATAAAAATGATATGTTGACAGGGCAACAAGGCAGATTTATTTGTAGTTTATTTTGATTCATAGGTGAGAGCAGAGATGCAAGGTGATGTCTCTTGCTTTCAATAGTAGATACTCAGTGGTGACGGTCAGGATTCAGTCATCTAGGTACGGAAACACTGAGAATCCTAGGCATCTCAAGTGAACGGCTACTGCTGCCATACACTTGGTGAAGACTCTAGGGGCTGTAGTGAGGCCAAAGGGCAGAGCACAAAACTGGTAATGACTGGCTTCCAGCTGAAAGTGCAAATGCCTCCCAGACTGACTGTCCATTTTTATATGGCAGTACACATCCTGGAGGTCTATAGAGCACATCCAGTCATCTTGTCTCAGAAAAGGGAGTATTGACTGCATTTTTACCATCCGAAACTTTGACTTCCTTACTGATTTGTTTAATTTGCTGAGATCCAGGATGGGTCTCTAGTCCCCTGTTTTCTTTGGAACTAAAAATAACCTTTTGTTATTGTTAGCCAGGCTTCTGGGTACAAAGATAAGGGGCCCATGACTGCCTCCAGAGATGGATAGCTGGGCCTCCTTTCAGGAACTCTGAAAGGGCTTACCAAGGAATGCTTCCCTGTCACCCTGGATTGGCAGACCCCCTCGGCCACGTGGCAGCATCTTCCATTAGTACTTCCCCCTCTGCCCCTGGGGGAAGAATCACCACATGTGTCCTGGAAAGCTCTCTGGGATTTTTGAAACCACATTTTTCCTCCTTTATGACCCTTTGGATAAGGTCTAGTAGGTAGGGAAAAAATGTTCTCCTATGGAAGAAAGAGTCTTTCCCTCTTGTTCACACCTGGTTAGTGTGTCTTTGACTTTTGGCCCGAACAAGGACAAGCCATTGAAAGCGGCATTCACAAAGGAAGAATTAAAGGGCTCTGCAAAGTCACACAAGCACATCCAGGAATGTCTCCTTAGGGAAATTCCTGAACCCGCTGCTCTGCTCAGTCCATCTGCTTCATAAGAAATGAGCCTCAAGGAGGACTTGACCACTGAATTTAAGGTGGAGAGCTGAGAGGAAACCTTCTCTGATACCCCTTCAGCTACTGAATCTTTGAGGGTGCTTCCTAGCTCTTTCAGGATATCTCTCTGAAAGCTAATAAAATGAGTCAGATAATTCAGCAATCTAAACACAACAGTTGCTGAAGAAAGTTAATGGCTGTGGAAGAACAAAGGGTTGACCTAATGTCACATGAGTGGAGTGAAGCCACCAACAAAGGTCTTTCTTGCAATATTCTGTTGTCAAAATTTGGTGGGACATGGGTAGTTCCTGTATGGACCACTGAGTGAACAGTAGCCACTACAGAATTCTCATATGCAGACATGCTAATGGAATCATGGTTATTGCTGCTGCCATGGTCCCCAAGACTTTCAGGACTGTTCTTGCTTGTACTTTTTTCTTGGAAAGTAGGTTTAGGACCGGAAGTCGTAGGGCTTGAACCCTTTTGGAGGGAAGTTTTGCCATCATTTTTGTTGTATCTAGATCTGCTGCTATAAAAATGATATGTTGACAGGGCAACAAGGCAGATTTTTTTGTAGTTTATTTTGATTCATAGGTGAGAGCAGAGATGCAAGGTGATGTCTCTTGCTTTCAATAGTAGATACTCAGTGGTGACGGTCAGGATTCAGTCGTCTAGGTACGGAAACACTGAGAATCCTAGGCATCTCAAGTGAACGGCTACTGCTGCCATACACTTGGTTTAGACTCTAGGGGCTGTAGTGAGGCCAAAGGGCAGAGCACAGAACTGGTAATGACTGGCTTCCAGCTGAAAGTGCAAATGCCTCCCAGACTGACTGTCCATTTTTATATGGCAGTACACATCCTGGAGGTCTATAGAGCACATCCAGTCATCTTGTCTCAGAAAAGGGAGTATTGACTGCATTTTTACCATCCGAAACTTTGACTTCCTTACTGATTTGTTTAATTTGCTGAGATCCAGGATGGGTCTCTAGTCCCCTGTTTTCTTTGGAACTAAAAATAACCTTTTGTTATTGTTAGCCAGGCTACTGTGTACAAAGATAAGCAGACCCCGACTGCCTCCAGAGAAGGACAGATGGGCCTCATTTCAGGAGCACTGAAAGGGCTTACCAAGGAATGCTTCCCTGTCACCCTGGTTTTGCAGACCCCCTCTGCCGCGTGGTTGGCGTCTTCCATTAGTACTTCCCCCTGCCCCGGGGGGAAGATTCACCACATATGTCCTTGGAATGTTTTCTGGGATTTTCAAAACCACATTTTTCCTCCTTTTTGACCCTTTGGATAAGGTCTGGTAGGTAGGGAAAAACAGACTCCTACAGTAGAGAGACTATTTCCTTCTTGTTCACACCTGGTTAGTGTGTCTTTGACTTTTGGCCCGAACAAGGACGAGCCATCAAAAGGGGCATTCACAAAGGAAGAATTAAAGGACTCCACAAAGTCATACAAGCACATCCAGGAATGTCTCCTTAGGGAAATTCCTGAACCCGCTGCTCTGCTCAGTCCATCTGCTTCATAAGAAATGAGCCTCAAGGAGGACTTGACCACTGAATTTAAGGTGGAGAGCTGAGAGGAAACCTTCTCTGATACCCCTTCAGCTACTGAATCTTTGAGGGTGCTTCCTAGCTCTTTCAGGATATCTCTCTGAAATCTAATAAAATGAGTCAGATAATTCAGCAATCTAAACACAACAGTTGCTGAAGAAAAGATGTGTTTTCCATATCTATCCATCATATGAGGCTCTTTGCTCGGCAGATGGACAGAAGAGGACATCTCTGAGAGTTCCTTTTTGGTGGCTACCACCACCACCATAGCATCTACTGGAACTCCTTTGGTTAGAAAATTTTTATCTGTTGGTGATGTGATGAATTTATTTAGCATCTGAGGAACAGGTTCCACTGAATCTGGAGACTCCCACACCTTTCAACAAACTAAGTTCATCAGTTCGTCGAAAGGCAGACACCCAAGTGGCATAAAGGTGAGACCCAAAGGCCTTCAGGTATACAGACTCCTCCTCAAAAGGGATAAACACACCAGTTCTGGCTCTACACTTAACTGGATCCTCACCTTCAATCCTAACCTCTATCACAACCCCACAACACTGCCAGATACCCTAAGTGATCACCTTCCCACCATCGTACAACAACAACACTCTCCTCAATTTAACAAATCCCAGCAATACAAAGACTGTTAAAAATTCACTAATTTCAACCCAGATACCTTCAACCACTTGCTCTCCTCAATTAACTGGTCCTTCCTCCAGGATCTCCCCTTGGAAGAAGATGTCCTAAAATTTAACGGCATCTTCCTAAACCCTCTAAACTCTCTGGTTTCCATTAGGAAAATAAGAATCAACTGCCATTTTGCTCCCTGGTTAACACAATCCACTCTAACTCTTATGAATAAGAGAGACAGTGTCTGGAAAAAATGGGGAATAAATCCATTTCTGATATTCAAAGCTATAGAGAGCTCTGTAATCAAACCAAAAAAAGGCCATCCTTGACAAGAAAATGTTTTTACCAAGGACCATTAAATAACCACCACTCCAACCCCCTCAAAAAATTCTGACATTCTGTTAATAAACTCCTATATCCTGGCAGCCTCTCTTCACCAAACCCCTGCCCTAACAGCTCTACCATAGATACTGCAACCTTTCTTAACTCCTTCTTCACAGACTCAATCCAAAATCTAACCCACCAATCCTCCATCTACCCACATAATGTCCTTCTCTCTTAAGCCTGCCCCTACACCTTATATTAGATCACTTCTCAGTAAACTTAAATCATACTCACCATCTGTTGGTAATCTACCTTTTCTATTCCTTAAACTTGCTCCCAATTCTATAATTTATCACATCTCCATATTAATTCAATAGATCAATCCAAGAAAACATCATCACTGAAATCTGGAAGAAATTCTGTCATACCCCTAGATAAAGATGGTAATTTGACAGACTCCCTCCAATTTCAGGCCAATCGCCATTCTTTCACCCTTATCAAAAATTCTCAAAAATGACATTCATAAACAGCTCCTTGATCATCTTCTATTTGAAAATCTCCTAAACCCTACCCAACATGGCTTTCGCCCTAACCACAGTACATCTACTGCACTGAAATCCTTCACAAATTCTATTGCTAAATCTTCTGACACCAATAAGTTAGTCTCCTGTCCGTTTCTGGACTCTCTAAGGCCTTTTACGCTGTTTCCACAAATTACTTCTATCCAAACTAACTACCCTTAATATCTCCAACTCTGCACTTTCTTGGTTCTCTAGTTACCTCTTCAATAGATCTCACTCTATTAAATGGCAATCTATCTCTTCTCCCTTCCTACCAGTACAAACAGTGGTTCCTCAAGGTTCCATCCTTGGACCCCTCCTGTTTAATATCTTTACTAAAAACCTCTACTCATCCTGTCCCCACTCTTCTTTAATACAATATGCTGATGACTCTACAATCATCACCTGCTCTGACAATCTCACATATCCTCACATCCTTACTGAAGAATTTCTCCACTCAGTTAAAAAATGGTAAACATCCAACCAACTTCTGCTAAACCCTAAGAAAATCAAACACAACCATATCTGATGAACCTCACACAAAACTTCTAGGAGTTATTCTAGACGATCAACTAAAGTTCGATCTCCACATTAAACAGTGCATCAAAATGACTCATTAAAAATTGGGCTTGCTCTACAGGCACAAAAAATTCCTCACAAATGTTTCTAGGCTCTCTCTTGCACAAACTTTCCTACTCCACACACTACTCTATGCTGCCCTTATTCTCAGTAACCTCCAATCTAATCTTATGTCTAAACTGGAACTAACAGAATAAAATTGCAAGATTTGCTGCTAATCAACTCTATCGCTCTCACCACTGTCTATCCTTGAAAAGCCTACAGTGGCTGGAACTCCGCCAATAACTCCTCCTACCTCAGCTTCAACTGGCTCATTCCATTCTATACAAGCCCCTCATCCTGTCCTTTTCTCTGCCCTCATTCTACCCTACACTCCCAACCGTTCACTCCAAAGCTCTCAACAACACCTAATGGAAGTTTCTGTGCCCAATAAAACTGTTGTCACACTCCTCTAAAACCACGCTGTGGCAAATACTTGGAATAAACTGCCACTTGGTGTACGATCTATACCTAACATTAACTCCTTTAAAATATCTCTAAAAAAAGCCTCTTAAAATAAGGATCATTCTTATGCAATTACCCAACTTAAACTACCCTCCCCTACTTTAATGCTACTGCTGCTACCTCCATACTTCTACCTCCTTTTCTGTTAACTGCTTTTAAACTGCAACTAACAAGCAGTATTACATACAGCTTTCAGCACTGTATCCTTGCATATTGTACCCTGAGTTTGTTTCTTGGTAATTTATTGTCTATATTCTGTATTATCACGTATTTGTTCACCTTGTATTATATGCTTGTAATTTTTTTTATCTATTTAACTTGGTCATTGTACTTCATGTATGTTACTCTTATATGCTGCTATTTTGTAGTTAATGTATGTAACTTTTATATTCTGTTATTTTGACATATTTTATGCATGTATGTAACTTTTTTACTCTTAAAACTGGAAATTTTCTCCTCGGGCCTCCACTGAAAAACGGCTGAAGCCCAGTAGGACTAACCCAGTTAACAAATGTCAAATAAATAATAAATAAACTGTAGGAGAAGTAGGAGTTCCATTGTGCTGTGATGGGATAATGCTTAGATCTTTAGCCTGATTTTTGCATACTTTCAAAGGTTCTAATCAAGGCATTGGCAAACTGTTGTCGACTGTTTTTAGTACAGTATTTTATGCATAGTCTGCATATTGCTTTAAGCCACCACTATCCTGCTTTTGCCAGAATCTATTTGGTCCCTGTCTCCTTCTCCCTCTATGAATCTTCCCCCATCTGTGTCATTAGCCTTTCTCCTCTGCATTTGTGCAGTGTCTGGCGCTGAGTAGCACCTGTGACTCAGGGAAAATGGAAGTATACAGCTTATGGCAAAATCTTGTGAGGTCTTTGCCTTTGGCTGCATTGCATTTTGCCCTTTTTGCTACTGCACTTAACCTCTGTGCTACGTACAGTCAGGCTAATCTACTCTTGAACAGGCTGAAGGGTTAAATGTACACCATACATGATGTTCCAGTTGCAAAGATTTTTTAGGAAGCATACTGCCCAAAATTTCCTGCCTTCATGGCAAATGTGTAAATCATGACACATAACACCTTAACATAACACATCTCTTTTCTGCATTCGATGATTTGTTATGCTGCTGTCCATAATGCACACCTTACGTAACATTAATTGTCATTATTGTGATGAATCATGATGCCTACATTCCCGCTTGCCACATTGTTTTGTGACTGTTCCTTCAAACCAGTACAATTATGGTTGTGAAGTGACTCTTCCTGTGTGGTGTGCTGATGTAATTCACATGTCTGTAAAATATTTTGGCATAGTGTCAAGGGTTCTAATCCAGAAATATGTGAAAGTCATATTTAATGTTTTAACTACATTACTATTGAGGGTGCAAGTCTTGTCTATGTGCCTTAGTTGTTGTGTCTTTCGGCTTTTCCAAGTTAGGGGTCGCCTTAGTAACCCACCAATATTCTGCTTATGTCTCAGTCATTGTTATAATTTCCAAACCCTGCTTGGTCCCTACTGAGAGCACTGTCTTGTATAGATTTTGCCTGAATAATTATGACAATAAACCAAAGAGTAACACAACAAAAATATGTGCAGAAATTAACCATAAACTAATTTCTTAGTATAGCTGTATGAGCATTCTTGTCACCCATTGTACACCTCTTCCTATTGCTTCTGTGTCATCATATCAATCTCCTTGATACAAAACTGTTTCCATAAGCCATGTTTCTATTAAAATTAACATGCTAGGTCCTCATGTGTTTCATAATATACCTGTAGGATACATATGAAAAATGTGTCAATCATGGCACCTGAAACATGACCATAAGACATATCTTTTCTGTATTCCATCAGGTTCAGACATGGGGCTGGATTCAATAAAGCTTACATGGTTCATTAAAACCGTGTGTGGGGCACAATAGGCAAATGTAGTACGCTGATCTGTATTCAGTAAGCAGCTCTACACAGTGTGTAGAGCAGCGCACACATGGTAAACATTGTGGCATGCTAATTACAGCATAAGCAGCTGAACTGTATGCTAATCAAGCAATCCAAGATGCAGGAGCTATTCAACAAGCTATAAAGCAATCATGTACAGTGCTGGTTTTGGCCTTTAATTCTAAAACCTACTGGAATACAGCCTTAGAAACTATTCAACATGGAAAGAATGGTAGGTGCTGCTGCAGCTCTTCTGCATGTGTATGTGCAACAAGCTCGATTCTATGTTTCTGCTGCTAATAGACCTCAGGCAAGGAGGAGAAGGGTGATTAGATGCCATTTAACTTTTCATGGTCTGCATGAGGTGGAAATAGTAGACCTCTACAGGGTGGATAGAGACACACTACAGGAAACTCTGCAACCTCTGTTGTCCTCAACTGAGAGCAAGAGCAAATGGAGGGGAGCCAATAGCTGTGGAGGTTAAGGTATGTGTAGCACTTAGAGAATTATTTTAGTTACAGGAACCTTCCACAGACCAACAGGGGCATGCTGAGGGTGTCACAGGCATCAGCATCCAGGATCCTACATCAATTCCTGAATTGTTACAGCACGCCAGTGACTACACACATTTTCCCTGTACCCCTGTGGACAGAGTTACAACTATGCAGGATTTCTACCCCACAGCACACGTTCCTGAAGTCCTGGGTATCATGAGGTCAAAGCATCACTTGGGGAATAGGGAAGGGTGTACATAAACAGAAAGAGCTTCCACTCCGTTAACTGCCAGGTCATGTATAATGCTAAGGGAATCATCCTGAATGTGTGTGCTGGCAACCCCAAGAGTTACCACGACTCCCATATCTGGCACAACTCTCAGCTCTACCAGAGGTTTTCTAAGGGGGATATCCCACAAGCTCATTTATTGGGTGATGCAGGGTATGGACTTGAGCCATGGCTGATGATGCCCATCAGAAATGCATGCACATCCATTGAAGATTTCTGTAATGAGGCACACACTTAAACAACATATATCATCTTTTGTTTTGGGCTGCTGAAGTCATGGTTCCAGTGCCTAGATACATCAGTGGGGGCTTTGCAGTATGATCCCAGTACTTATGCTGGAATTTTCATTGTCTCTGCTATCCTTCACAACATTATTCTGAGAAAACAGTTTCAAAAGGAACACCAAGGGGAAGGGGCACAAATCCCACCACCACTGGCAAGGTCACCACAGACACATACAGGTGATGACTCAGAGGGGAACCACCAATCGTCGTGGGTATAGGTAGACATAGATGTGCACAATATGCCCTTGCTCTGGCCAAGAGGCAGTGGATAGCACACATGCTGAACACCTAAAGGATACAACTTTCATCCCATGTACATACAGTAAAGAAATGCAAGGCAATGTTCACAACCTTTACTTACTCATGTAATGGATGTGTACTGCTAGGATCACACAGAGTCAGCCCCAGATTAAAACAGTTGTAACTGCAGGAATATCAAGGTAAGTGTTGAACCTGGAATAGGAAAATAAATGGGTAAGAACACAAATGAATGGCAGCTCCTTGCATACTGTTACTTGCTAATGTACTTAAGTAGAAGGTGGTTGAGTTTTACAGCAATAACATCAATATATGACAGTACTTGACTTATGTGAAGAAATGTCTGCACTTTATCAACTAATAGGCCTCATGAATCAAAGATATACACAATACAAAAACCTGTAAGAAAGTGCAATACTAAAAACAGCATCATAAACACTACTAAACACCCTGACAGCTATGCATCCTGTGTATCAGAAAAAAGAGTTATGTATCCCTGACTTCAAAAGATAGAAACAAGAAGATGGCAGTTATCATTTGCACAGAGCGGGGTTTGGGGGGCAGGAGGCCAAGGCTGACACAATAGTACATGTGAGTAAGAAAGACAGACAGGCAGAAATGTTGCTAATTATCAAATGGGCACTAAGACAGCATGAGCTGCAAGCCTCATGAATGACCCATGTACCTGTTATGTGTGTACGTCTGTATGGGCAATCAAGGTGAAATGTTTGTGTGTGTCTGCAAGAACACAGCCAAGCTCTGTGTTAGCTTTATTTCCTGACATATCAGACAGGTGTGAGCTGTGCATGGTAGAGTTAACAGTTCATCATTGGCACCTCTGACTGTGATAACTAGCTCTGCCAGAAGTTGTACTGGCATGTCCATGCCCATGCTCAGATGTGCTGGTGTGACACAAATGTGATTGATGTCTGCTGGATGACCGCTCCTCACGAGTATGCCCAGGACCATAACCCTGTTGTCACATATGGTTGTTTACACATCAACCAATGATCCAGCAGCAGAAGTATTGCCACTATGGGACTGTGATCGGGCATGGCCACATTGGCTAACAGCAGATGATTTACTGATGTATGTTCACATTGATGCTGTCCCCTCCCAACAGATGTTCCATCACAGACACTGCCCGTTCCATTGTGTCATTCATCCAGTCCATTGAATTAGCCACACAGCAGAGGCAGTCATGCATTTCATGCTGTGCCACATCTACAACCATAAGCATGTCCTCAGAGGCCTAGTGGAATTTGCCTGTGCCTCCATGCTGGCCCTAAATATACATTGAGTGGCATGTAATGACACACCAGGATCAGGTGGAGAGTGGATAGCAGGCATCCTCTGAACACCCCTAACAATCCTCCTGTGTGACATCTTGACCACACTTTGGCTACTGCCAGAGTCAACTGGCACTGAAGCCCCAGTAACCACACTACCCTGAACAAGTGTCTCACCCTCCACCTGTCTAATATCTGAGGGTTCAGTGGACTAGGCATGCATAAGCATGCTGACTGTGTCTGAAGTAAATCCCAGGAATGACTGAATGTCAACCTCACTGTCTGATTCAACATCTGCACCCCATGACTGCACCTCTATTTGGCACCATCATCATCAGCAGAGGCTACCGATACCCTGACATCAGGCAGTAAGAGTCCTACACTTCCACTGTCAGGATCACCTGTGATAATAAGCAACAAACACAGGAATGACAGTAATACTACAGTAAATATTAAAATGATTTATATGATAACAAACTAACACGGGTACCACTATCGTAGTACAGACACTCATTACACCCACACACACAGATAAATGCAAACATCTGATGAATGGTCATCAATAAGCCAAAAAAACATTTTTTGCTTACTATGTGCAGATGGCTCCACACTTTGTAGTGAGGATGATCCTGGAAGAAATGAAGCAAGGGAAGGACATAAATTAAACATCACAATGAGAATACCACAGGGGAACAGTGACTACACAATTGCCTGTATGTCTAGTAAGATTATTTTTAACTGAAAGTTGGCTGACATGTTCACCCACAGCCCATGTGTAATCAATAACTGTGTCATATACGTCTTTTAAGTTATCACAAGATACAGTAAAAAAAAAAAATCCCCACATGAAATATTATACAAATTTACATATTTTACTACACAAGCAAATCTAAAACATGCCATATGTAAATTTACCTGGAAGCTGCTCCTGGGACACATCTGTCGTCCCAGATACATCAGCACCGACTTCAAGCACATTGTTGGTGTGCAGTTTCCAATAAGCTGTCTGGATCTCTGACAGCAGACAGGAGCTCTTCATTTGGTGTCAGTGGTGGCTTGATAGCAGGCCCCCCTGTAGCCAGCCGTTCACAGGCAACTGCAGCTGCTATCCTCTGGGCTAATGAATTTATATCAGTGGCCCGATGATGCACCTGATCATAAGTCATGATATAACCCCCCCCACCCACTACATTAATATCGTTCACTAACTGACTCCAAATCTGGATTTTGGCAGCCATATCCACACATCCTTTCTCAATCAGAAAGGCACCATGGCACCTGAATGCCTGCACTATTATATCATTTTCTAAGTCACTGAATGAGGGTTTACATGGATTTGCACACTTGGGTGTCATAATCCCATATGACAAAAACAGAGTAGGATGCAATGCATAAATATAACCTAACTAAAGTCTTGCTTATGTACGCATTTCTCAACATTAAATGTAGAAACACATATTTCATTTTTTAAAACTGAAGGTTATGTTGTTGTTCCATCTCAACCTCATATACAAAACAATGTTTGTAAAAAACAAGGAATTCTACTTTAGTAATGCATTATGTTCCTTCTGAAATATCAGGATGCCAACACATTTTCAAGAAAAAGTACTTGAAACACACTTTTGTTTTAGCAACACACAAATGGTTGGTGGCACCACACCCCCAAAACAACAAACAAATACAGGTTTGTATAAACCAAGGAAGACCACATAATTAAATTGGTATATATGCTTTTAACACAATTATCAAAATGTATACACACAATCCGCGGTGGTGCAGCAGTAGCATTGTTGCCTCACAGCAAGAGGTTCTCCCGTTCGATTCTCGGCTGGAATGCGGGGAGTGTCTTCTGTGTGGAGTCTGCATGTCCTCCCAGCAGTTGGGTGGGTGTTCGAAAGAAATGCGTAAATGGGCATGCCTTCGTTGAAGGCTGGACGTCAAGCTGGCACCTCGGCATTCGTGAAAATCTACTGCCAATCATTGGCGGACCGGAGTTCCGCTGTGGCGACCCCTAACTGGGAAAAGCCGAAACACAAAGAAGACAAACATCAAAATGTATACACACATTGAGAATGGAAAAGTCAATTTATGATTGCTAGTCACCTCTCCCTGTGCCTAGCTGCCCAGCACTCCCCTCAAGGTGGTCCTGAGCCATCTCAGAAGCATAACACCTGTGTCAGTCACATGTATGTACATCTCTCTGCAATAATATAGATTGTAAAATACAATTTTAACAATGACACTTGTGATGCAAGTTAATAACCTTTCTATCTGAGAAATGTAAATGCCTGCTAAAAATGCCTATGCCAACAATTATAAGAAGTGTGTAGAGATAAAAGTTACATTTTCTACTGGATATATAAATTGCTTTATAACATGTTACAAAATCTCGAATGTACTTGAATAATACAAGCATACCTTTGCAAAAGTAAAAGCATTCCCTGAGATAAATCAACTTCAAAGGAATAGCAATCTTCTGTTTTGTCCAAATATAAGTCTCCTCACCTTCAAGTTACCTAGCTACACAGTTACCATGTTATAGTGTAGATTCTGGCCACTGTGCATGGTGAAGATGCAGATGATGTATGAACTCATTAGAATTGCTGAATATCAAACTTTTGACTGGTTGTAGAAGATGTAAACATAGTGTAGACTCTACACCACTGTTAGTTGCTAATAGATTGCAGCTGTAAATGATTAGTGGGAGAGAGAGAAGGAAGACAGAAACAATTCAGACTGTCTTCTCTGCAGTGGGTGTGTCACTCAGCATACACTTACAAAGTGTAGAAGTAACTCTAGCAAGTTTTTAAATGAAACTGAATAGCACTTGCACACATTTCTCATTTATGTTCAATAGCAGACAAACTCTCCTGCCTTTGCTGAGAAATGTTTTTCACTGTCATGTACTTGTTCTCATAAAGTTAAAAGCGAATGATACAAAATGCACTACAGAATGTCATGTCTGAAGGTACAGCAGAGCTAAGGGAGGAATGAACACAATACAAAGAGAAGACAGAACTGCGTTTGTGCAAAGAGATTCAGAAATGGTTGTGTGATCACTCATTGCCCTGAAAATCTAAGCAACACGTACAACTAACTGAGAATGTGAAAGTGAATATCCTGTTAATACGGTAAAGGAAATGAGAATTGTTTGTATGCACATGATTTCCTTTCCTGCTGCAAAGCTGTGTCTGTGGCAAGGAGAGAGAAAACACTTAACACTGTGTTTAGTAGTTTAGTGTAAAAATATTTCATATGTTAAAATGTATTTTTTTAAATATTAATATTTGTGCGGCACACATCTTAGTGCACACACAGTGAAATGCATCAGTATTTAAAATTTAATATTAGCTTGGATGAGATGGACAGCATAAATTACAGGTGTGAATCAATTGTGTGTGTTTGCAGCACACCTTGTAAAGATGGTGAGGCATACAGGACATAAGATAGTTAGACATGGTTCAAGTCCCACATTATTTTTTAGTCATAAATGATATTAAGAATTTTTTACAAAGAAAATGTATTTTAGTCTTTGCCAGTCTTGTTTGCGTGTTGCTCACCTGTGCCCAAACACACCTTATGGCTGCAGACAAAAAAGATACATTGCAACTTTATAAAAAGATACATTGTTACTTGTTCTGTCTTCCTGTGTGCAAACACAGTAAACGGAGTTGTGCAGTGGTCAGCACTCTGGACACTAATGTATGTAAAAAGTACACCTGCTCCCTAACTTCCCCCATACCAACAGGTGTAAGTTCATTGTCGCAATACAGGTAAGCCAGGGTTCTAATCCAGCACAACTCCAAATTTTATTAATTCTGTTCCACTTAATTTTAGATAAAAATTAGCAATATAAAGATAATTATACATAACAACAACTATGCATAGTAGTCGCTGTCATATGAATTATATAAGTGACTAAGTTATCCTGACAGTTACGTTTCTGCAATTAAAAACTAGACTTTCTACTTCACTGATACTCATCTTCACAATATTGTGTGGTGTAACCCACAACATAGAAATTTTTCCTGAAAGTAATACCAGTACATGCATTTCCAGTATATTGTTATACATTACTCCTGCATCACACACGATTATGCATAAACCAGAACCTTGTCAGGTGACATAAATACATGGTTAACTGAAGTGTAGCACCACTCTCTCTTTGATGTGTCTACATAGTTAATGATCATGCTTTAGAAAGATTCTGCAGCAATGAGGAAAAAGCACCTATGTGGAAGAATATATATATTCACTATTTTACACAGATTTGAATCCCACATTGTATAAATTACTTTTATCAGTATGTAAGGCCCCACAAAATATGTGTCAAGTCATACAATTTATACCACCTTCAATTCATGGGGTCTATATTACCTTTTCAAATGGGTTGTTCATCGAGCACCCTTTCACTGACACATATCCACCGAAATACCAAAACTCCAAATGGCCACATAAGTGAATTTTTTCCCAGGAGAAAAAAATTGCTTAGCCGCTGTAGGGAATTTGCCCTTTCCTCCACTGTAGTGTGATCTCAGAGTTGGTATATTTAGGTAGGGGTATGTGAGTGGCACAGCCCCTCACATCGGAAAGTGTGGGGGGGCAAAGTCCCCACCTCATAGGGTCTGATGATTTGTTTTGTTTATTGTTGGCCAAGTGATTTTTTTCCCTGGGAAAAAAAATTGCTTATGTAGTCTTTCGAAGTTTTTGTATTTTGGTGGATATGTGTCGATGTAAGGGCATTCGATGAACAGTCTTGTTGACATCGTAATACAGACCCAATTGTCATTTAACAGATATAGCAGCAGACAAGCCATAAATTAATTCCAACCATCACATTACCCTTCCTATTTCATAAACTGCCTTCCTTCTCTGTTTGGCAGTGTGGTCTCTGTGCACCATCATGTTAACATGGTTGGCATGATTGTGCAGGTTTGTGCACTGACTGTTAAATGTGATATCATGAAATGGTGGGAAAATACTTTAGCTATTGTTGGAGTACCTGGGCAGACATGGCAGGAACTGGCAAGGATGGTACCCAATTCAGGGCTCTAAGATAAGATTTAAAGGAGTCAAGAATATTCATTGCACTCATCATAAAGCACCACAGCTGTAGGCTTGTGCAGGGGGACTATACTGGGTCTCAATATAAATCAGAGGCTTGGAACAGTGTAGCCAAGGCTCTCTTTCCAGTGTGACTGGCATTCCATGCACTGGGGAGCAATGCATGCATTATTACAATGATCTTAAAAGGTGCAAGAAGGAACAACTCAACCAGTGGCTAGATGAGTTTAGGACTGCTGACATCCCACAGTTGTGAAAGAATACAGATAAAGATATTTTAAATTATACAGAAAGCAGCTGGAAATAACTAGGACTGGTATAGGTTCATAGGTAGGTACTAGGCTATTGGCCCTAGCGCCTATATAAACATAGCCAAATGGTACCCTGGCTTTCGCCACCCAAGAAAATTATTTTCCTGTGCCTCTGTCAAGCAGAGCCACAAAAGTGATCCCCGGGGTGAATTTCTTATCTCCCATCTAGTCATCAATATTCTTCTTGAAGAGTGCTAATGAGGAGCTTTGTTTGATACAGATAGGTAATTTGTTCCAGAGTATGGGAAGTGTCTGGGACAGGAATCTATCCCTCCAGCATGTTCTGTTTATTGTGGTGACAAGGTTTAGGTCCCTAGAGTGTGTAGCTCGGAGGGATTGGGATTTCTTTAAGTGGAGCATGTCCAACAACTCTGGGTTTGACATAGCTTTGTATGTTAGGCAGAGATCGCCTCTGAGTAGGCGATATGCGACGGAGTAAAGCTGGAGTTTTTTGAGATGGTCTGCGTAGGGCATCTGTTTGAGGCCAGTAATCCACTTTGTGAGGTATTTCTGCGGCCTTTCCAGTTGTTGTACATGACTTATGAGGTACATACCAAAAGGGGTGTTGTACTCTATAATGGGTCTAATGAGTGATGAGTAGAGGGGAACAATGACCTCTTTTTTCCTGGATGAGAAACCTTTTGTGATGAGGTGTGCCATGTAGAAGGATTTCCTGACTACTGTGGCGATGTGATTACCAAAGGAGAGACTACTGTCCACCTGTGTCCCAAGGTCTCTTATCACACTTTCGGTGTTAAGTAGACTACCGCCTATGTGGTAGTTCATGGGTACAGAGTTTTTACCAAAAGGGATGACAATGCACTTTTTGGCATTGAGCTTGAGGCCATGGCTTTGACACCAGGCATCTGTCTCAGTGAGGCCCTTTTGTAGGATGTCCACACCGTTAGGAGTTTTGATTATGGATTCTAGTTTGCAGTCATCTGCAAACTTTGTTAGCCAAAGACATTCTGTGTTAGCCTGTACTTCAGAGAAGTAGATACCAAACAGGAGAGGACCCAGGACTGAACCCTGTGGTACTCCACTTGTCACTGGTCTGTAGTTGGATTTAGGGTCTGCTAGTTTCACAGTGTGGATTCTGTCACTGAGCCAGTTGGCAACCCATCTTGTGACATAGGGATTTATACCTAGTTTAGTCAGTTTATCTATAATTCCTGAATGGGGATGGTGTTGAAAGCCTTGGCAACATCTAGATAAGCTATGTGAACCATCTTACCCTAATCTACGGCTTTGGTGACCGCTTCAAAGAAGTCTATCAGGTTTAGGAGACATGATCTGCCTTTTACAAACCTGGACTGGGTAGGGTCCAGAGTTTGGAGATTTCCAATGCCATTGTATATAAATTCCATGATGATATGTTCCATAGCCTTGCAGACCAGGCTCGTCAGGCTAATGGGGCAGTAGTTCCCGGGGTCCATGGTGGCTCCCCCTTTGTGGAGTGGGATAACCGTTGCTGTGCGCCATTCAGTGGGCACAAAGCCTGAGGTGAGGTTATGATTGAACATGGTACTTAGGTGGGGTGCCAGTTTGTTCTGTAGTTCATGTGGAATGCAGCCTGGGATGTTGTCAGGTCCCATGGATGCTGTGTTCTTGGCTTTGAAGAGTATGTTTTTTACCTGTGCAGCTAAGATTACAGGAACTTTGCATTCTTCTGGTATAGAGATGGGCCCTTTAGGGGGTGAGAGAGGGGTAAAGTGCCAGGATGTTAGCAATATCAGTTGGTTCTGTATATTTAGTGCCATTGTGCTGTAATTCAGAGCAGATCTGAGTGTTGCCACTGAGATTCTTAACATAGCTATAGAATGCTTTGTGGTTGTCTTTAGAATCAGTGGTGATTTTGTTTTCGTAACTAGCTTTGGAGGATTTTATGAGAGATCTTGGCTTCTTACTGAGGCTGACCTGGGAGCTCCTCCAATCATGGGATTCTACTCTTTTTTGCAATAGTTTCATTCTTCTGTTGTAGAGTTTTTTTATGTCAGTGGACCACCAGATTGGCTTCCTTTTTTTGGAGGATAGCATCTTGGTTCTGTTAGGGATTGCACGATCCATGTACTTGAGTAAGTGCTTATAAAGTGCATTTGTATAGGATTCAGCAGTCGTACCTCTATTGTCCATCAGTATGGGTGTCGTGAAGTTTGCCACTTCTGTCTTAAGAAGCGTGAAGCTGGCTTTGGAGAAATTTTTACGGTAGTTTCCTTAATGGGGGGGTGGGGTGGGATGTGGATGTCAGGGTGATTAGCTTGTGGTCAGATCTGACCAACGAGGAATTGACCTCTGGTGTGGAACACTGGTTTTCCATGTTGGTAATGACCAGGTCTAAGATACTGCTGCCCCTGGTGGGGCTGTGGATAAGTTGATCCAAGGTGTTGGAGTTTATGAATTCCAGAAAATGAGCATAAAATTGGTACATGAGTAGTTTTCCCAGTTAATGGTGGGGTAGTTGAAGTCGCCCATTATTAGGGTGTTAGGTTGTACCCTAATATTTTCCAGTGTATCAAGAAATGAGGAGTGGGAATGCTGGGGCATGGTGGGGGATCTCTAGCAAGCTACAGTCTGGATTGCGGTCTTGCCCAGAGTTAGTTGCACTTGGATAATCTCGGATGCATTATGCTGAGCAACTAGCCTGGAGGTGTGGATATCCTTAATGAAAATGGACATGCCTCCACCTTTAGTGTTTCAGTCCAGGTTAGGTGGCCGAAAGGTGCGGTATGAATTATAGCCTGGTAATGCAGGGGTGCTCTGTGGAGCCTTGAACCAGGTCTCTGTCACTGCACAGATGTCAATGTTCTCCATTTTAAGGAGTGCCTCGAGTGAGTGCATTTTGAGGCTTAGACATCTAGCACTGAGTAGCATTACCCTCAGATTTTGCTTGCTTGTACCTGCTATGGTGGTGAATTTGTCATTTGAGTCTTGCCTAAAAAAAGCACTAGAGGAGTGGCAAGAGCCTTGACCAGTGTCGGGAATCCCAAGGGTGACAGGTGCTGGCCATCTCTGGCAAAGCATTATACGTAATATTTCTCTCTTTTTCTCTCCTTATTTAATTTCTAGCTGCTCAGGAGATTCCAGTGAACAGGAAGGCCCATGCTGAACACTTAGAAAGACTGAGAGAAGCAAGCAGTATGTATGCAGCAGAAATGAATATTATTTTATTAAAATGATTGCTCTTCCATACATTGCTAGTGAACTAAGCATGCATATCTTAACTGTAAAAGAAAACGTGCTTGCTTTATTCTGTAGCTCAAGGTAATTGTGGGAGTCAAGTGTAATACTGTATTCAGATATTGTGGGTTCAAATCCCACAAGTAACAAATACATACTACTAAAAATATATTTAATATTAATTTCAACAAAATTGGCATAAATGTCATGTTGTTAACTTAATCTGTATTATTTTTAAAAGCATATGTGCAATATATGCATATTGCAAGGATTATTTGGAACAATTCCAAGTCCTATTTTGGATTTTTAAAAAGTGCAGCTAAAGTAAAATTAAACATATATTTTTATTGTATGTGACATATAATGGCTCTAATTATCTTTTTTCCTTTTTTTTCCACTTACCTCACCCTTTATCTCTCTTTTTTTATTTTTATGTGTGATCACACCATTCTGATGTCATAATTTTCTGACAACCAAAAAACAAAATGATTTCCAGCACAGAGAGTTATGCCACCTGCTGTGGCTCAGCCTGCCACTCCTCCAATGGCTGCTGCGCCAATGCCCAGCACATCTGGGATGCAATCTGGCAGTACTGCCTCTGCAGCCCCTGCACTACCTGGTTCCTCAACATCAGGTAGCATTATCTTAGAAGCTGGTGTAGTGGTACCCTCCAGGACTACTGATGGAGGGGGGGGGGATTTTGTCATCCAGCAGGAGTTGCCAGACATGGGGCATGAGGTCTTAGAAGGTACCATTGATGCATGCCTTGGCCATCTGTAAAAGTTGCTTGTAGGAATGCAAAGAAAACCCAAATATCAAGCAATCCAACATGAAGCTGAGGAAGGGGACAGTGATGACAGCTCTGAGGGTGAGGACTAGATTTTCACTGTCCCCATGCTTGACAGGCATGTGACTTAGATATCCCCTCCTTATCCTCAATCATGGCATTCCCCCCCAACCTTTTGTGCCCCTCACCAACCCTGTCTCTGCCTTGCTTGTCCTCTTTGTCTGTATCTGCTTCCTCACCTACCCTAGTACTTGATCCAAACATTCCTATGTCCTTCCCCAACACTTCTCTTATATTATAATAAAATAAAAAAAATGGTCATCTCTCCCACAAAAAAAAATGTTGTCCCATACATAGCTCTCCACTTCTCACATGTGCCTTCTCGACGCATTTGATTTGGTCCAATTGGTTAACATGATTGGGTTATTGTTACCCATCTGTGTTATGCTGACAGTCCAAATTAATCAATTTTTCTATCCAAATTCATATTACACTGTTGAAGAAGTGCACAGCTGTGCTTCTTTCCTAATTCCCTCCTGCACATTCCTTTATTGCTTTCCCTTCGTTCTTCCCCCTGCTTGCCCCCCATTTCACCACTTTCCTATCTATCTCACCTTTAATCTGGTCAAAAAATAGAATCACACACCACACACATAAATAATAAACCCCTAATAAAGGCCTTCACTTTTTATCCTCTAAATTGTATGAGGAAGTTGGGAGTGTCAGTGAAGTATGTAAGAGTGGTACAGGATATGTATGAGGGTAGTGTGACAGCAGTGAGGTCTGCGGTAGGAGTGACAGATGCATTTAAGGTGGAGGTGGGATTACATCAAGGATCAGCTCTGAGCCCTTTCTTATTTGTAATGGTAATGGACAGGTTGGCAGACGAGATCAGACAGGAGTCCCCATGGACTATGATGTTTGCAGATGACATTGTGATCTGTAGTGAGAGTAGGGAACAGGTGGAGGAGACCCTGCAGAGGTGGAGATATGCTCTAGAGAGAAGAGGAATGAAGGTCAGCAGAACTATGACAGAATATATGTGTATGAATGAGAGGGAGGATAGAGGAATGGTGAGGATGCAGGGAGAAGAGGTGGTGAAGGTGGATGAGTATAAATACTTGGGATGAACAGTTCAGAGTAATGGTGAGTGTGGAAGAGAGGTAAAGAAGAGAGTGCAGGCAGGATGGAGTGGGTGGATAAGAGTGTCAGGAGTGATTTGTGACAGATGAGTACCAGTAAGAGTGAAAGGGAAGGTCTATAAGAGGGTAGTGAGACCAGCTATGTTATATGGGTTGGAGACAGTGGCACTGACAAAAAGGCAGGAGTCAGAGCTGGATGTGGCAGAGTTAAAGATGTTAAGATTTGCACTGGGCATGACGAAGGTGGATAGGATTAGGAATAAGTACATTAGAGGGTCAGCCCAGGTTGGAAGGTTTGGAGACAAAATCAGAGAGGCAAGATTAGGTTGGTTTGGACATGTGCTGAGGAGGGATGCAAAGTATATTAGGAAAAAGATGCTAAGGATGAAGCTGCCAGGTAACAGGAAAAGAGGAAGGCCTAAGATAAGGTTTATGGATGTGGTGAGAGAGGACATGCAGGTGGTTGGTGTGACAGAGCAGGATGCGGAGGACAGGAAGAAATGGAAACAGGTGATCCGCTGTGGTGACCCCTAATGGGAGCAGCCGAAAGAAGAAGAAGATTTGTGCAGAGTTTGGCATTGTACACCAATGCAGAAAAATGGTGAATGGCTCTTCATGTCCTATGGTTATCGCAGCGCAACGCCGTTTAAACATTCTGCACCAAAGGAACACAGTTAAAGGAGTGTAAAGGCACTACTTTGAAACATTTACTTGAGCAGTTATTTAGACTGCTGAATGTATAAAAAAGCAAATCCATATGAGTACTGTTAACATAAATCACTTGACTGTTGTTAATTTTTACATACTACTTCACTGTAGTCATTGATTCTCATATTTGCAGGAATTATCACATTTATTATGTAATGCCATCCTGACACCATTTGTAAAAAAAATTAGATTGACCAGTATTCGAACCCTCTGACATCTGTGCTATAAACAAAAGTTCACTGTTACACTTGCTGCCACAGGAAAAGCTAAGCAAAAGGTGTATTTCTTACACTCAGTATGTCCAAAGTGCTGATGGCTGCACCTTGCTGCTTAATGTGTTTGCGCAAAGGAGGTGAAGCAGTACTTATCACTATTTTCCCATTTCAGCAGGGAATCGCTGTTGCTCATCGCTTAACTCTGCATAAATTGTGAATACAAAAGCAATATTCCTTTATGTCATAAAACCCGGGGCACAACATTTCCAATATAAACTACAGTATGAACATTATAGAATCTGTCAGCCAATTCTCACATAGCATATATGCATAAGTCTTTTTCAAGTTCAAGGTCTATTCATTAAATGTGAATCTTGCGTGCACAAACACTTTGTCATTGTTCACGCAAACCAGTTGTTCGGTAATGCACTATGTAAAGAGGTGTTTGGCATGCACCACTACTATGGTCATTGCCCAGTTATTCTTCACCCCATCAAAACCCATTTAAAACACAACCAAAGGGAAGGGACTTGTTAGTGACTGAGGACATATTTACCCAATCTCCAGAAAAAAGCCAAGGTGTATCACTGTAGATGCCTCACCAGCAAGCGTTAGATCAAATAGCAAATCAATAAAATAAAAACATTAAAAACTGTATTCATACGTGGTTAACCACTAAAATTGTCTCAGCAGACTCACAATTCCAAAATGTATGGATAAACGCTTTCGGCAAAAACAAGCCTTCTTCAGATCCCATTCTATCTCATTCAAGGAGAGTTTTTTAAAACCATTCATCAGCCAATCACAATGGTTCATCTTGATTGGCATTTAGTACTGATCCTCCTTTCCTTCAAAAAAGGTTTAATTGGGACACTCCCATTCAAACCAGGATAGCAGTGTGCTCTAAGGTTCATTATCCAACTGGACGATGTTATCCTTCCACAAGCTTCCTCAGCTTCTGTTCTGTTCACAATATCTTCCCCTCTGGCAGTTTCTCTTATTGCAGAGATTACCATAAATGTAAATGAATGATCTAAATTCTTTGAAATGTGCATATCTAAAGCATTACTCTGTACCTTCTTCTTAATATCAGATACATGTTTGGATATCCTCTCCTTTAACATTTTATTTGTCTTGCCTATGTAAAAGGCTGGACAAGAAGTACAATTGACGATGTATATCACATTCTTGCTATTACAATTTGCTATCCCATGGTACCTATATGTTCTCTTAGTTTCCGGATGGGTAAAGGAATCTGTAGTTCTTATAACTTTACAAGAACTACAGAAGCCACATTTTCGTGTTCCTTCATAATGATCTCTTTCTTTCATACTCCTATCCCGACTGGTGTCAAATCCATTTCTATTACATAGAAGTCTCTTCAAGTTTTTTCTGTATTTGAAAGTAAAACTAGGATATTCCCCAACTATCTCCTTGATTCTCGCATCCGAAGTCAAAATCGACCAATACTTTCTTATAATTTCACATACAGTTGCATGGTCAATGCTATATGTAATATTACATTTCAAGGTCCTTCCCCTATCTTGTGCTCTAGTTTTTCTTTTCAAATTGCCTAATTGACTAGAGTAATAGGGCTTTCCTTTCGAGATATATAACTCATGCAGTTCATTTACTCTGAGCTCTAGTTCTTTCATTCGATACCCTCTTTCCAGGAGACTGTCATTCAATTTCCTCTTTTCCTCCTTGAACACCTCTTCTATTGTACATAATTTAGAGATACGAATTCTTTGATTGCCCACTATATTGCGAAATACATGCCTTGGATGCATGCTCGAATAGTGTAACATGTGGTTCCTCCACATTGGTTTTCTTTAAAGTGAAGTGCTGATACCTTCAACATCTAGGAAAATCTTCACATCCAAATATTCTATCTCCTTTTTGGAATAGAGTAAATCAAACCTCAAAAAGGTAGTCGTGTTGGTCAAAAACTTCATAAAATCCTTCAGTGAAAACTCATCCCCTTTCCACAAAATGAAAGTGTCGTCCACAAATCTATTATATAGTACGATGTTATCCTTCCACAAATAGTCCATGTGCGACATCCATTCCTTCTCCCATTGTGCCAGTACCAGGTTCGCATAACTATTGGCACAGGGGTTACCCATGGCAACACCCCACATTTGCCAATAGTATGTATTCCCATTTAAAAAGACTTTCCCCCAGATTCACGAATCCTCCATGTAAGACTTAATAAGTCTTACTCGGAGGCTGCAGTTGAATGGTATGATGTCAGCATGCCATGAATATTCATGAGGGCATGCTGACACAACCGTAAGTCTTACACGGACCATGTAGGAAAGCAGGGGTGTGTCCGACTGCCAAGCAGTCTAAATGTCCACGCCCCTGCAAGGGTTCGAAAAGTAAAATGAAAACACACAAGAGCGAGTCCGCTCAAATGTCCTTGCACCCAACACCACACTCCCTGACATTGTAAACCCCCATCACAGTTATAAAAAGTACACATTAATTTTATTTTTTTAAAATTCCCGATATAGCTGTCCATATTTGCGCGTGTGTGCGCGGGTGTGCCCATTCCTTAGCTGCAGTTAGCAATTCAGACATGGAAGAGCATAAGAAAGAATGTATATGAAAATCACACCAAATAGCAATAGCGTAATGGTAGAGGGTTCGCACAAAGAGGAGGCATTCACGGTTCAAGTCCCTCCACTCCCCTTCTTATTTATGTTTTAAATCAGTATATGAAATAATACCTGACATATATGATTAAAACATTAGTAAAATGCAGTGAAATGGCTTATGTATCAATGAAGAAAATATATATTTTTAAAGGATCCTGATATATAATTGCCCGCAGTTAAGCAACGCTTTACCCAGCGCAATAGATTTTCACAGAGTTAAATAGCGCTTTACCCAGCGCAATAGAGTTGCCCATAGTTAAATAGCGCTTTAACCAGCGCAATCTGTTTGCGCGGACGTGCACGTTGCGCCAGCCAGGGCACCATAGGGCAATGTGGAGCAAAGTTGCTTAAACACAGCCACACCCCCTAGCCTGTCTGGACAGTATTAAAATAAAATGAATGACAAGGTTCGAACCCAGAACTCTGTGCACCATAATCAAAGTATTGAACCACTAAGCCATGACAGCTTAGGATAAACAGCCACTGTTAACATACATATACTTAGAAATGGTAGATTAACCATTACTAAGCAGGTCTGCAGTCAGCTGAGAATTTTCAAAAACGGCCAATCACAAAAAAAGTGCGGGAAATGCTGCATATATAAGCTCCATAGGTGGGAATACTCACCATAACTGATTGCAGTTCACATCTGCAGTTAGAATGGCTGGTGCTGGAGAGGGTATACGCTTCTGAGTGCAACGCTGGGACATCGAGGAGTCGAAGTACATGGTTTGGCTCATTGTCCACCGTCATGAATCAAGACTCCTGCAGGGCCAGTTCCAAGGGACGGAGTACAAGGCAGAGGCTTGGAATCGGTTAGCTCATGACCTCACCAGGGCCACAGGCATTCCTCGGACTGGTCAGCAGGTCCGTCACCTCCATGCAGACCTGAAGAGACGGAAGCAGGACCGCCTGAACCAATGGATACAGGAGGCCTGGGGGATGCAAGATGCCCCACAACTGAGTAGGTAGCCATGGAATGCAGTATGTAAGAATTGATAATTGATTCTGTATAATGGATAGGTATGTCTCAATATCCCTTCATTTACTTCACAGCTGCAGGTGACCATGCTGCAAATCAGCAAGCCTATGCAGATAGGCTGCTAAGGCTGCGCCACCAGGCAGGTTAGTGATTATTCTGCATGTATTGTTATATAAAATAGGGGAGAGAGCATGAAATAAAGTGTTGCAGTCCAATAATACAGCCATAAAATGCCCTGAATAAGTCCTCTGCATGTACTGTCATATAAAAAAGTCAGAGAGACTAAAAAAGAGTGTAATAACCCATTAAGAAAGGTAAAATATATCCAGAATAATATCTCTGCAGGTACTGCCATATAAAATAAGTGAGCAAGCCTGAAAAAGTGTGTTCTAACCTATTAATAAAGGTATAATATGTCTTGAATATGTCTTCCATATGCACTGTTATATCAAATAAAGGAGCGAGCCTGTGGTAAAGTGTGTAATGTAATTAATAAAGGTATAAAACCCGGAGTGTGTCTGTGTCACTTACTTTGAAATGTTGTTGTACCCTAGCATTATACAAATAGTACTGTTTTAATAAGTGCTGGTAACCCAGAGTTGTGCAGTCCCATCTAAAGTGGGTGATGGAAGTGCTAGTAGCTGTGAAGCATATATACAGTCCTCAACAGTCAGTTACTGGCTGGCATGTATAAGTAAATCTGGCACACAAGTAGCATGTTAATTTGTTCCCCAGAAATGTGAGTGTGCTTCAAGAAATGCAGGGTTCTGTACAAATTGAAGTGAAAATGTCATGTGAAAACATCCAGATATGTAGATAAAGAAATATAAATGAAATCAAGAAATATGTAGCAGTAACATCTGCATCTTGGACAGTTAGTATGTCAGATATAGGTCAGGTATATATTGAACTAGCCAAACCCATTACACAACCTAATGCATGTTGGCAAGTGTAATAAAAGATGTAGGGGATATACATTTGCAGTCACTAGGAATGTAGTGTAGAGTAAAAGTACTTATAAGATGTTAATTGAGGTTTCTTTCTACAACCTACTGTATGTGCATAAACCATGCAATTCCACACCTCAATGGGTATGTGTAATCTCAAATATTTGTTTGGACATATGTCCTATTGTTCTATAAATATTTGGATTCACTTTGATGCATGTGCCCTGTTCAAACACCACAATCATGGTGGCCTGTTGCTACCAATCATCCCTGCATGCTGTTGGAATATCCACTGTCGTTCAATATATGCATGTGTTATGCTTGCTGTTCAACTGTTGAAACCTTGGTGTGTTGGGTTAATGGGAATATTACTGCATGCTGTTACAACTAATCTGAAATGCTGTTGTTTATGTTGTAATTAAACACACCTAATCACAGAACGTATGGGAAGGCTGGTCCCAGCAGACACACCTGTCCCTCCTCAGCTGGTGAATGCACCTGGCACCAGCAGGTCCGGTGCCCAGCCCGGGCTCCCCTTCTCCATTGGTCCTGTGCCACTTTCGGGTGGAAGCGCTGCAGGGGATGGGACTCGTCTCCCCATGCAAGCGTGGGCGGAGAAAGGCCACCTGTCACCCTTTGAAGGGTCCGGGCTGTGGTGCGTAGGGAGATCCAGCGTTCAGTCACTGATCCCCTACGCCAGCTTGAGGCGAGAGTGGCGCATCTCACAGGGGAGCCTGCTCGTCCTATGCAGCCCCCAGCACAGCCACCCTCGGGGCTGTGAAGGTGCAGTGGTGACTGCCCATGGGTGGGGATCTCAGTTCCACTGTTACCATCTGTGGGCTCATGGGCTTGCGATTTCCAAACATCCATTCCCGTCAATTGTATTCACCCACCCCATGTGTCATACACCACCCCTGTATGCATCTTGTTTGTCTTGTCTGTTAACCTCCCCAACCTACCTCCCCAAACATACCTACTTCCTCTACCTCACTTTCCACTCTCACCTGAAAAAAAAAAAAAAGGGCAATCTGTACCCACAAAAAAATTACGCCCCATACATAGCTGCCCATTTTGCACACATGTCCGCTGGAAATGTAAACTGATAATTATAATTGGCAGTACAACATACTTTGTTGACCTCACCCCTCTCCCAGGAGTGGAAGGTTTCAAATATCACTCCAAATGTATTACATATGCACAGCTGTTGCTGGTAAAGAAATGGGCAGCTATGGACCTTCCCAACACCTGTCCTGCACATCCTGAGCTTGTTTACCTACTGTCTGTCCCTCTTTGTGCCCCCTTTTTCACCACTTTCCTATCTCCCCATTTTCTTTTCTTTAAAAAAAATTAGCGTGGGGGTTAGCGGGAGTAAGCACTGTTAAGCAGTAGTAAGTGGGTTTAAGTGAGTGTGCGCATGTGTGCGCTTAGCTAAGCATCGCTAAGCATCACGCAAACATGCGCAAACCCGCTAACAACTGCTTAAAAGTGCCTTAGTCACTCTATGTCAGGGCCCTTGTTCTGCTCAGCAGCAAAAGAAAAAACCTCTGCCAGTCTCGAACCACAGACCACTGACACACTAGACTGCATGAATTACCACTAAGCCACAGCAGATATACAAATAACTTGGTGCTGAAATAAATATATCATGCATTTCCATGAGGGAATGTAAATGGAAATTAGGAATGGCATAACACAAATCCTGTTCTGTTGGCCTTTACCAGCAGTTGTTGTGGAATTGCATGACATGACTGTGAAAAGAGAACCAGCCATTCTAGCAGGGAATAATGTTACAGTAGCACCTTACAAACACCACACTGTATCAGACCAGGATAAACACTGGCAAAGTTGAATAGGGCAGAGGCCAGACTCCCCAACTGTGACTGCTTTACAGGGATGTCCCTGATTTGTAAACAAATGTTAGCTGTGCCCCTCTGAATTACTCTGAAAAGTACTAACATTAAGGCAGAAAAGTGGGGAATCACACTTAATGAATAATGTCAATAGGTGAGAGTAGACACTGCTTGCACGTCAGAAAAGGCGTAGTAATACATATGCTCTGATTCCCAAGAATGTCCCAACTGCAATATGTCTGTAATATATTGCAGGTGTATCTCACTTATATGCACCTTTCACTGAGGCCATTCAAATACATACCTGAGAGTATCTGAGGCCTGGCAGAGGCAGAAACACACAGGCATATCAGCATTCCTGCTGTTACAAACTCTGCAAATAGCTTTGGAAGGAGTTCCATAAGCATGCCCTTATGTAGGAGTACAACACAGAAATATCACAGGATGTAGCCATGTACTGCTAGCAACCAACTGTGACAATGCCATTGTGCCAGTGCTGAAAAGACTGGTGTGGTGCACAGACAAAGAACAATAGGCTAACCTCTAGCTACCATCTGGATATGTCCACAGGTGGGAGCTACGCAGACAGACTACTTGCCTTGATAGACTAACAGGTACACAGCAACCCTGTATGTTCAGCAAGATAAACCTCACACGATAATAAAAAATGCTCTTTGCAGTTCTGCACCACTACCCAAAGGTACGACATACCTGTGTATTCAGGCAAAAACAAGGGTGTAGGTAGGCATACTCAGTACTGAAATATGTCCAGTTGTGTTGAGCAGCCTGTGCTAATGTCAACACAAACAAACCACAAACTGTTCAGAAGTGAGTAACTTAATAATTACAGTATAGCAGTACACAAACAGTGCATGTGCCACAGGAACACATTGCAATAACCACATTTGTATGGCAGTTAATTGTCTAATTCAGAAAGAAAGTGCATACTCCCATGTATCCTGAGTTAGCATTTGGAGGGGTGAGTACATGTCTACACTGAGAAGTGTGTACTGGAAACAGCAAAATGTAGCTTTGAGTACAACATGCATATCACTGGCTACAACCCTAGCTTCAGATAAGAGACATATACCAACCTTCTGACTGACACAACGGTGTCCAGAGCAAACAAGCATGGGCCCCACCTTGGAAAGCTGAAAGGGCTACACCTACCTAACCTAGCATTTTATAGCAACGGGCTGCAATCACAGTGAGTACTGCAATTACCATACAGCAGGCTGCATGCAATTACTGAATGGTGGGCAGCAAATGGTGCAGAGGCTGTCACATGTACATGTGCAGATACCTAGAAAAGCAGGCTGTACCTGCTGTCCACACATGCAATAATATCATTGCAGGAACATGGAGATAGAGAGCGAGACAGAAACAGAGACACAGACAGAGAAAAGAGACAGAAACAGAAACAGATAGAGAAATCCCACAACAAACAATCAAAATAAAAAAAAAAAACAGTAACAACAGACGGATCAGGGAAAACAAAGGTAAGGTATGTAACTCATATGTATGTGCTGGTATGTAGTAGATGTTCCTGAAGAGTACTCTACACACTGCAAATCATCCATATATGGCAGCAGTACGTATCGATCTGTATCTGCACATGTGCATAGGGCAAGGGACATACTGCAACTGTTAGTGAAGGGTGGACACATATATGTCGTTGAAGGTTGTTATGTGCATATATCTATGTAGGTCGTAGTGTGAGGCATAGAAAACAGCATGCAGTGCTGATATATGTCATGTGGTGGTTAAACACTGTGGGACTGATTTGTCAGATCTGCTGTGTTACAGCCAGTGAGGCCTGTTAAAGCTACATGGGCTGAGGACACCAAAATGCATTCTGCACAACACGGTGCAATATAATCACATAACTGTACATCCCACAACTGTCGCATAAGTGATATTCCCACCATGAAAGGTGGACTGTACATGTGCCTATATCTACATCCATATGTACAGCAATGGATGTGTACATGTATGTTTATATAAATATATATATATATATATATATATATATATATATATATATATATATATATATATATATATATATATATAGAGAGAGAGAGAGAGACGGGGTCATATGTACTGCAACAGGTGTGTGGTGACCAAGGCATGGACTGTAGACAAGTGCTGATACTGCAGTGCTATTCCTCCTTTCCAAAACACTGTACCCATTAACTACCACATAGGTAGAAATTTACCTAACACTGAAGGTCTGATAAGGGAACATGGGACACAGGTGGACAGTAGCCTCCCCTTTGATAAAGACAGTGCCACACTAGACCTGTAATCTGTCTATGTGGTATGTGTCATGACAACAGGTGTGTCATGTAGGGATATATAGGTCAGTGTTCCCCTCTACTCATCACAATGTCCCCTGTGGTATGTACCTCACATGACAACTACAGCAAGTGGAAAGGCCACAGACATACCTCACAAAGGGTAATACTGGCGTCAAACAGATGCCCTATGCAGACTGACTCACAAAACCACAGCTAGACTGTATTGCATACTGCCAGACATAGAGAGGTATGTCAGACCCATAGCTGTGTGATAACCACCATGGCAACATATCACAATCCCTCCGGGCTACATGCTCTAGGGCCCTAAACCTTGTCAGCTCACTAAACAGCACATGCTGGAGGGATAGGTTCCTATCTCAGAGATATGCCATACTCTGGAATAGACCACCTAGCAATAGCAAACTAGGCTCCTCATTAGCAGTTGTCATAAATACCCCTGATGATTGTTTGGGAGATTGGTAATACACCCCAGGAATCCCCTCTGTGATTCTGGTTGACAGGGGCAAGTGAAATCAAAGTACATGTGTGGCAAAGGCCAGGGTAGCATATGGCTAGGCTGCTGTAGGCCCTAGGGCCAATAGCATCTCATCTACCTATGACACTATGCACTCACACATGTACTCAATGCAATACCTGCTATGTGAGGTTGAATAAGTGTAACGCTGAATGTGTGCAAGGTCTGTAAAGGAGTGATAGCATAGTGTGAAGTTGTATCTTACATGGTAGTGTCTATCCTAGCTGTGAGGCCAGCAAAAGATGTACATGTTATTGTTAGGCAGACATAGTACTATGGCATATGATGTGACATAGTTCCTTGTTAACGACTGTGGTGTCCCATTGTAGGCTAAAGCAATACATGTATGCTTAGTGAGTGGTACTGCTGGTGAATCCGACTCCCATATGAACTGTAGTACTACCTGAAGCAGTAGGCCTAAACAGCACAGTATGGTGTGTGTTCACATTGCTTGGAAACACTGTCTTGTGTGTTTCCTGTAGTCTGCACAGAGGACATAACTCAGGCATAAGGGTTTGTAAGTAGTGGCACACAGTACTGTATGGTACACAGGTAAAGCTCATCTGTGTTGGCATACAGTGGTGTGTTGCATGTTTGTCTGATGTGTGTGTAATTATGCCTGTACCATGGCCGCAATCATATGTGTGGTACAGGGTATACATGTGTATCTAGCAACATATATACTCTGTTACAGCAGTATGCCACCTATATTAACAACTGTGCACATATGTTAGGCAGGGCTATGGCATCAACGACTAGGGTGGTTCACTGGTATTACTGTAACTGTACTTTACATTCATTGCAATGGATGACATCTTTGTTTGTGCATTAGCGTGATATATATCCCTGTGGTGAGGTTGTGCATTGTGTCACAAACAGTGTGCCAGGTACTGTTGTATAGTGGTTTGATATATAGAGTGTGCCAGGCACTGTTAGTCAATTATGGTGTGAGAACCAATATGTGGTACTGAATGTGTGTATCCTCTGACAGACAAACAGATGGTATATATGGCAGTGAAGTGATATCTGTGGTTAAGGGTGTAAAGTGTGCCACAGGACTCGCTCACACATATTGTTCATTTCTCTTTCAGCCTGATGGTCCACCAATGTAACCCTTCTTACACAGCAGTGGAGGAAGAGGTGATCCAGCAAAGCCTGGTGCAGCACTACACACTGTTGTTTTCCAGAAGCAGCCAGCACCAGCTTGAGCAGACTGCACTGTGGCAAGATCTTGTTCGTTGGGTAAATGACATAGGCATGCATAACCGGACATATGAGCAGGTACGCCATCATTGCAGTGATTTAATTAGACATGTCTGGCAGCGTGCATCTGATATCCATAGACAACAGCTTGCCACAGGTGGTGGGGTGGCCATTCATCCTCCCCTCACCAGAGTGGAGGAGCTGCTCCTAAGCATCATGGCTCCTGAACAACAACAGCAACTCCCACAGACATGTGTCATCATGTAGGCTGGAGACACCCAGTATGTTCACATGGAGCGTGCAGGTAACATGCCCTATCTGTAGACTACAGTTACCTGTATTGTTAGATTATGTCTACGTGAGATGCGTACTGTGTGTTTAGCAGTTGTGCTGCCTAGTGTTGTGCAATACTGATATTTGGAATATTATCTGTACACCTGTGACTGTCTACTGTTATTCTACTGTAGTTTAGTAAAACCCACAGTAGCAATGCCACAGTTGTGGCCACTGACGAACTCTCTCATATTCTCGTAGGTCCCCCTGGTGTGACAGCAGGGCAGACGATCCATGCTGGCGAGTGTGGTATAACTGCAATGTTGGTAATGAAATGTGCGTGTCATAGGTGAGGTGTAGGCCATGTACACGTAACACACCTACGCATAATGCATGCCATGCATGTTTGCTGTAAGACATTGCACAGCTCAGTAATGTCAGTAGCTGCCTCAATGACATGCAATACACAGAGCATCAGACACAGTTGTGCAACACCATACTGCACATTGGATAGGCATAGTTGCTACAGCTGTACACAACATAACACGTTTATCATACGCAGTACACCTCAACATGCTACATATGGCATTAACACACACCTGTTGTAAGGTCACACTTCAGTATCCCACGTCATCCACACACACATGATAAACCTCAGGGGTAGAGGCCTATCATGGGGTTGTGCAACACTCTTCAACACATAACACAGTCATGTTAGGCAATGCTCCCTATTGGGCACCCACACACCCATGTACAAAGTGGCTGTGTAATTGTGAATGTAGCCACGGCACTGCAGTTCAGGTACAGCATGCTAGGCGGTGGTCTGTCACACATTAGTAGCTGTGAGTGACCACATGATGCATGATGATGATGGCTCATGGTACTACACCCCATCCAGTTACAGTGACCACAGTACTAAACATAGCAGTCATTGTACTGAGGTGTTTGCTTTGCTGTGTATCTGCTGTAGTGAGGAGTGCATTTGTGTGCATGTGTTCATGTGTGCATGTGTTCATGTGTGCAAGAGTGCATGTGTGCATGTGTGCTAACATCATGTACAGATTGTAAAGTGTGTTTCCTGTCTTCCTCTCACAAGTGCTGAGTTTGGGGTGGCTGAATGCAGCAGGGAACCTAAAGTCACTGCCACAAATAGTGGAGATGATGAGACATGTATTGTGGCACAGGCAGGTTTGACAGGGTCTGTCGTTGGTCCGCCAATCAACAGTACACAGCGTTCAACCCTATCTATGTGCACACTCATACTGCCAATACATCCCTCATCACCAATGGCCTTAGCCGAGGGACAGCATACATTTGGCATTGACCAGGATACTGTGGTACCCATGGCACTTGCATCCCCTCACAGAAGCCATACCCGGATTTATGAAACAGTACCACATAGGCAGATGTCCAGGGGTTCTCGGGGGAGCACCGCTGGTCATAATGCCCCTGGCAGACGTGCCCTCACAGGTCTTACAACCACGTGTATGTTCCGGGTTGTAATGCAGGCACAGGCACGTATGGAACGGTACACCAGACAGGGACTGAGGGCGCAGAGGGCCTATTACACTGCTATTAATGACAGCATCCGTGACCTTGCCGGTGCCATCCGGAATTACACCAAGGTCATTGATAGATGTTGGGGGGAGACAGTAGATGCCCTCCACAATGTGCTTTCCATGAGCCAGGACCATGCGGGATGGGTGAGACGTCAACATGGATGCATGCCAGCAACATCAACAGCTGGCAGTCGTCGCAGATGGCCCACAGATCACAGCCACTCCCACAGTGGCAGTACCAGCCCCAGCAATGCTGGGGCTGGCCTGTCGATTGACCGTCCTAGTAGACCACGTGCACGTGGCTCTGGCCAGTCCCAGCAGGGACATGGGTCCACTCGACATACCTCTGCCTCTGATGATAGTACCCAGTCAGGGTTGGTACCTGATACTGTCCGTAGCACCCCTGCCAGGCACAGGTACTGTGTCCATGGCCGGAGACAGTGATCTGTACAGCCTGGCTGGTACAGTCTGTGGCTGTCCCACAACCTCCCATATATGGCAGCCACATGGTGGAGCTGTGTGCATTCAGACACACACACACATTAACCAAACAACTAGGGCTCACACATACACACACACATTACATCAACATTGGCCCATGCTATACTGTTGTCCCTCACACACACACACACACACACAAACACACACACACACACACACACACACACACACACACACACACACACACATGTTGATTGGATGGGTCAATGTTGGGCTCTGGTAAACCAACAACACACCCTGTGCATATGATGACACCTGTGCCACCTCCTGTCATCTGTAACATTGATGCAGGAACAGGCTAACATGGTACTGATGCACAGGGTAACATTATAGCAGTGTAGCAACATTAGCAAGTTGTCAACAGGAAAGAGTAATGATATCCTTGTAGGTATATCTGAACAGGCATGATGCATCACAGCTCTGATTGTTAATGTAGCATTGTTTACACCAGTGTTAGGTCTGAATATGTATCGTCCGGCCATGCGCCACTTGGCTGAAGTGTATAGTGTTGCCAGCATGTGTTAGTGAGTGGGCAGTACGTGTGTGATGTGTGCAGTACAGATTAGCAGGTGTACATCTGTGAACATGGTGGGTGCGCACTGTCTGCATGTACATGCATAGTGGACACATGGGACGTGTGACATCCCCTGTTTTACACATTGTTAACATCTCATAGTATCTCTCGATGGCCAGTATGCATTCTACTACAGATATGTACTAACATGGGTACACATGTGTATATGACATGGGTTGACATTATGCTGTGGGTGATACTGTTAATATCTGTCAATGTTTTGCATTCTGGTAGTATAAACAACCTCAACAGCGTGACTATAACCAATCATTAGATGATGTCCTGACAACTGACACACAGTTGTAGGGAACTCAGTAACAGTGGGATCCTTCCGGTACTATACTATAACAGTAACCAGTGGTATTGACCGCCACCTGTTCCTGGGACCACACCTGTTTGGCATATAGGCCTCTTAGGTACATGCAAACACACTAGGGATATGTCCATCCACATCTGGAAATGCATGCATTGGCCTACAATGCATTCTCTGGATGGGACACATATCCTACACAAGGGTATCATACAGACAGATACCTGTTGTCCGACACATGCTGTATTGCACTAAGCCAACTATGGCATAGTCATGCACATTTACTATACATACTATCCTGACAGTACCACATAGGTGGTAGCCCCCAACATGTATGTTGGGTACCAATGTGTACCTACAGCCACGTGTTATGTCATCTGTCCCTTGGTATCCACATATCCAGAGGTATTGTGGAGTCCCTCGGTGTTTCACATAAGACATTAGGGGCCTGAATGCATATCCACAAGGCTGTTGTACACCTATAAAGACTGTCCATTATTGCCAGTCGTTGTTGTGTATGAACATGTCTGACATATACCCCAGGCATGTACCCTCACTCACACTACTTTATAGTAACTGTCATGGGTGTGTGTGGCACAGATGACCTTGGCCACAGATCACTACAGTGGCCGGCCTTGTCACATACATACATATGTGACCTACGATCTGAGAAGCAGCGACACAATCTGTCAAAGGAAACAAATGTATTCATGTAGTATGCAGGCTTCACACCTATGTACTAGTTGAGGTCACATGTACATATATTTATTTGCCACACAGATACCTGATGTGTGCAATGCACATACAGCTTTAATCCTGATATGTCATAGCACAGTAAAAGCAAAACCTACACCGCATTGACCAACAGTGTCACACACACACACAGCAATTGCAGGTTTCAAACCCCTACCTAACTATATTATGATACTAGAGAGATACGTATTAACACGGCGCACTATATGCTTTACTGAGTGATTTGTTTTCTCCTGCTATATTTGTAGGATGCTGACATCATCAGACTTTCCAAAGAGGAATGTGCCTCTTTTAATGTGTTTTCCCAGTCTCCAACCCACACACACACACACAGTCAGCAATTGCAGGATTCAAACCCCTACCTAACTATGTTATGATACTAGAGAGATACGCATTAACACGGCGCGCTATATGCTTTACTGTGTGATTTGTTTTCTCCTGCTATATTGGTAGGATACTGACATCATCAGACTTTCCAAAGAGGACTGTACCTCTTGTAATGTGTTTTCCTAGTCTCCAAAAAGGATACTCCTCTCAAAGGAAATCACACACATACACCCCCCCCACACACACACACACACACACACAGTCAGCAATTGCAGGATTCAAACCCCTACCTAACTATGTTATGATACTAGAGAGATACGCATTAACATGACACGCTATATGCCTTACTGGGTGGTTTCTTTTCTCCTACTATATTTGTAGGATGCTGACATCATCAGACTGGACATGGTAATGTGTGTACACTTTGTTTTATGCAATCCCAGGAATGAGCCATGTGGGTCGGCAGGTGTCAACAGCTTGAACAGGACCACATAATTCTTAGCTTTTGTTATCTATCTGTGGACAAACTGACATTCCTTCATATGTCAACACATATTTATGCACAGATTGTTGGTTTTGTAGTTACGACATGTATCTGGGATGTTGATAAAGGGCTATTCAGAGTCTATGTGAGACATGTGTAGCTCTGTTCAGTGATGTATGTCTTGGGTGGCTGCCTTGCAAATGGTCTAGCATGTTTGGGAACCACGATCTGCACATGAACATACCACAGTTGGTAGGGTTGTGTGTTTGTAAGCTTCCAATAGCTCTGTTTATGACTTCAACCATGATGGACTCCATAGCCTTGCAAATCAGACTTCATAGGCTTACTGGACTATACTTCCCATGGTGTGTTGTGCACCAACACTTGTGGGGAGAGCCATATGTTGCTGTAACACAATCAACGGTTCCAGATCCTGTGGAGAGGGTGAGGCTCAACACACTGTTCAGGTGCAGGGTCTGTTTGTTCTGTAGTTCATTCATGACACATATAGGGAAACAAAGTAATCCAATTGCTGCCATGCTTTCGGCTTTGGGAGGAGCTGTTCACCCATTCTACATGTGATATCTCCAGGTATGATGATAGGGACTTTCGTCAGTGGGAGGTAGGTATGTATATATGGGCCTGTCTGACAGGATGTCAGCATTGTCAGTCAGGTACAGTTGGCCCTGACCTCAGGACATATATGAGTGTACATTGCTATTTATGACATAGCTGAAGGAGGTGTCATGATTCAAAGGACTCCTTCACAGCTACTCTTTACAAAACACTGACAAACCTGAACACTAATCCCTGTTATACTCTTTTACACACTTAACACCCTAGTGATCTTTTGTGATCAGTCTATAGAGTATGTCATCATAATATCCTGGCATGTCCAGGGGTCAGTTTCGTGTGTACACTCCAGTCCAGCTGGTGAATATTGTGATTTTGACACAATGTCACAACTGCCTCATGTACAGAGACAACCCTCTCCTCCTCCCAACAAACTCAGATATATGTGAGAAATGCAACTATATAGACATACAGGAGGCTGAGCGCTCTTGATTCATGACTGGCACAGTCTATCAGGTGGTGAAGGTAACCACACACACCACGTATCAGTCTCACATAAACCTATAGCGACAGCAATCAAACCACATTATCACACATAAACATACTCGGAGGCTCTAAATAAACTCTGCCTAAGCAGCAGAGACCTCCAAAGCAGACACACAAACAACTGCTACCCCACTACAATACCCACATATAACATAGTTCACAATGTCAGTGTGCCACACAGTCACTGCCCTTCGGGCTAAGCAACACACCTAATACACTTGTAATAGGTGACACTTATTGTCAGACACACTGACGTCCCACTCACCAGGCCGAACAAGGGGATGGTCACTTTGAGCTGTCTGTCAGGTGCCAGGATCCGCCACACAACACATGCACTCAGGTCACTCCAAAGCAAGTACAGAAATGGCTCCATCATTGTCCATGCTGGTGCGTACAACCTCAGATGTTCCTCCTTGGACCACATGACATGATACATAGAGGAACTCTCTGATCATGTAGGCCAGGCCAGTATGACCCTGGCCTTGTGTAGCATCTTACACTCACCAAGTATGATGTCACAGTATACAGACAAACTTAGCACGTTTAACAGTTGGCTAAAATATTGGTGTCATTCAAAGGGGATCCAGTGTCTGCCAGCCTGGGGTGACATGCTCGACATGCCACATAGCTTGGCTATGGACAGCTTGCACTTGTCACCCTTGGACTTTTGAATACTGGCTAAGGCTCTTGCTACCACCATAGTTCCTTTTTTAAGCGGGGCTCAAAAGACAAACCCACCTCCATAGACATTACAGAGTAAATGAAACTAGGGGTAATGCTGCTCAACACCAGATATGTTACCCTCAAATTGCGCCCACTCAGGACTCTCCTCAGTATGCAGAATAACGATATCTGTGCACTAACAGACGCCGGGTTCAGGCTCACAAATGCACACCAGCACTACCAGGTTATGTTTCATATCATGCTTTCTGACCACAAGACTCGGAACAGACAACACAAATAGGGGGAGTATCCATATACATCACAGATACACACACCTCCAGGTTAGTAGCACTGCATGAAGCATAGCAGACCATACATATGCAACTAACATTGTGCAAAACTGCCTTGCAGTTTGTTGCCTGCTACAGACCACCCTCCCAAACTCAGGAACCACACGCGGCTTTCCTGGGAACACTGGAAAATATGAAGGTCTCCCCAAACACCATTATATTGGGTGACTTCAAATACCCAAACATTGACTGGGGATATTACTCAAGCCCCAACACCCTCGCCCAACAGTTGCTACTATTTGTAAACTCATATGCTATGGCACAACCGGTCACTACACCCACAAGAGGGGAAACCATATTGGACCTGATCATCACCAACATGGGGACTCTATGTTCCACACCAGCGATATACCCCTCATTGGTAATGTCAGAACATACATTTATCTCACTGGACATCCATATCCCGTCCCCACATCCATCCTGGGTAATCTTGGTGAACTTCTCATAAGCAAATGTCTCACTTCTCCAAAGCAAGGTGGTATCCTTCAGAGACCCTGGGACAGTGGTAAATACAGCTCAGACTGCTGAATCCTTTACATACACATTCTATGGACACCTAGTGGACTGAATGGATCGTGCTATCCCAAATATCAACAAGACTCACTCCTCCAATGGCAGGGGACCTGTCTGGTTGATCCAGGCCATTAATAAGCTATACAATGAAAGGAGGAAGCTACTACATGATAGAGCACAATCCCAGACAGGGAAGGCATCTGTGATCTGTATTGCAGACACCTACAATCACTCATGAATTTATCTAAGGCCCGCTTCTAACGGACAATTGCACCAGACACGTAGGACAATCACAAGGCCTTCTTCAGTTATGCCAGGAACCTGGGTGGACACTCACTGATATGCTGTGAGTTACTGCATACTGACTAAACATACCCTGAACCCACTGACATTGCCAACATCCTGGCAAACAGGTTCAGTGCAGATGTCTCCCCCCCCCCCCATCCCCCCTAAGGAGCAACTATCCATTCTAACAGAGTGTAACCTCCTGACATCACAAATAAACAGGTGAGTGCTGCCCTCCCCAAAGCGGACAACACAGCATCAGTGGGACCAGATGGTGTCCCGGCCTGCATCTTACACGAGCTGCATGACAGACGTAACCCTCACATTAAGTCACTGTTCAATATCAGAGTTACTACAGGATATGTACCCAAGGAATGGTGTACAGCGACAGTGGTCCTGCTCCACAGAGTTGGTGCCATAACGGACCACAGACAATATCGCCCTATAAGCCTAACTAGCCTATTCTGCAAAGCTATGGAGCATATTGTCATGGGACTCATACACATAGACATCGGGAACCTACAGACACTGTGTCCTACACATTTCAGCATTGTTGTGGGCAGATCTTGTCTCTTCAACCTGTTTTTATTCTTTAAACGGTTACCAGGTTCATCGTCGTAGGGACGGTTATCCACACAGCCTACCTGGACCTTGCCAAAGCCTTCAACACAATATCCCACTCGGCCATTATGCACAGGCTCACCAGCGTCGATATCGACACATATCTCACACGATGGATTGCTACCTGGATCAGGGATAGCACCCACATGGTCAGTATTGCAGGTGCCATGTCTGACTATACACCAGTCACACGTGGCATCCCACAAGGCTCAGTCCTGGGACCTCTCTTGTTCAGTATATATTTGTCTGACGTACAGGCTAACACAGGAGGAATATGGCTGACCAAGTTCGCAGATGACTGCAAACTGGGTGCCATAATCAACAATCCAGCTAGCACATGCATACTCAAACAGGGTCTCACAGAGATGGATGACTGGTGCCTGAGCTATGGCCTACAGCTAAATGCCATTAGTTGCATAGTCATCCCCTTTGGGAATAACAACATGCCCACACATTACCACATAGGTAGTAATCCATTACATACGGTAGGAGTTGTTAGGGGTTTGGGGAAATGACTTGTTCGTACTGTCGCCTTTGACAATCACATTGCCAAAGTGGTTAGACAGACCTTCTATAAAGCCCACCTTATCCCATATGGTTTCACATCTAGATCAAGTGGGGTCATTGTGCCCCTATACTCATCATGACCATGCTTGGTTACAATGCCACATTTGGGATGTCCCTTACCCGACACCTGCAGCAACTGTAATGGCCACAAAAGTTCCTCAACAAGCAGATCTAGGGACTCACACGGATGCCCTGCACAGTTCGGATACAGTAACTCCAGCTCTACTCAGTCGCTTACCGCCTACTCAGATAAGATGTGTGCCTGTTGTTTACGGAAATACCCAACCCAGAATTAATGGACATGCTCCACCTCAGGATATCCGACTCCCTTGGAGTTACACACTCCAGAGACATATACCTCAGCACAGATGTTAATAGGACATGCTGGAGGGGCAGATTCTTATCCCAGAGGCTCCACTCACTCCGGATTGTAATCCCAGTTTCGCATAGGCAGAGCCACCCACTGACCACCTACTGGAGACATCTTGACAACTGAATGGGTGATCGTATGTTTACCCCTGGGATATCTTCTGGATCCCTGCTAGACAGAGGCACACTAGACTAAACGTACATGGGCTATCTTGTGTGACCTACTATTCACAGGCACAGTGTAGTAATCTGACAGGGTTGCGAAAGCCAAACACACTCTGGCTAGGCTTGTACATGACCTAGGGCAGATAACCTAGTATCGACCTCTGAACCTATGATAATGTTCGGGATGCACAATGTTTATTGCTGATACTGTTTGCAGCTTTTTATCGTCTTTGCTTTCCCAGTTTCTATGAACAACTTAGGTATCTGCAGAACATATTTGATTATGACAGGGTTCCACTATATTATATATGTGTCTGTTGTCATATAACTGTGTGCACAGGGTGGATTGCTGGATAGTGAGAAGTTCCATGCAACTGCCAGATATGTGTGGCCCACTGCTGTACTTAGACATGGCCTGTGTGTGAGCAAGCCCAGTTCAGGCTTTCCGTGTTTTGTTGCCTGACATTTGTCTCATTTATTCAAGTGTGTGAGCATGCCCAGTGTGACCTTTCAGTATGTTGCTGTCTGAGGTCCACTACATTTGTTGATGTGTGTGAACATGACCAATATTAACATTTATACTCTGTGTGTTGAAAGTCAGGCTCTATTCTTACTGCAGGACTCACCTTTGTGTCATAACTCGACAGGGATTATGCTGTGCCTGAAGGGTTTCCATGAGATACTTTGCATAGACTTATCAACATTTCTTCATACAGGCTAACCACTGCAATACTGTCTTGGTTTAGTGGTTCAGTACTATGACTATAGTGCACAGTTTCCTGGGTTCGAGGCCCATCACTGCTTTATATTTTCATACTGAGCAGACCAGACTAGTAGAGCAAATATGAGCATGTTGGCTTTTGTTCAGCTATGCCCTACTTAGACCAAGCTTGTCCGACATTGCTCAATATTAACCAACATTGCTGGACGTTGCCCAATATTACTCAACATTGACCACAGTAGTGCTAGTTGGTGTGTGCGATTTTGTTTACATAAACTTCATGGTGGTAAATGCTGTTTAGCACTTCTTTATATTGCTTAACACATGGCAATCATGCCTCAGGTGGTGCTGCAGGGCTGCCTATGTCGGATGCACATACTACACTCCTTATACATGTTTGAAAGCAGGTAGTGTCAACTTAGGCATCCCTTTTACTACATATGCGAGTCAGAGAGAGGTATCATTTCCAGAGTTCCTACTGAGCCAGTGTATGTGCTATGTGTTGCATCTTTGCCAAGGCCAAAGCATACTGTGCATGCCTCCTTCTGCCTACTGGGGCAGGCTCAGGTTGTTCTTCCTCTGAGTCACGCTCTGCCTGTGATGGCCTTGGCAATGGTGGGGGGCTGTTTGGCCCAGGCCTATGCTGGTTCTGCTGCAGCTGTTTTCGCAGGATCATATTATGTAGCATAGCACATACCATGACAATTTGGGTACATGTATTTGGTGAGTACTGCAAGGCTCTACCAGATGTGTCCAGGCACCAGAACCATGACTTGAGCAGCCCAAACACATGCTCGATTACATTTTGTGTTTGTGTTCAGGTGTGTGTGCATTTCTGATGGGTGTCATCAGCCACGGCTCAAGTGTATAGCCAGCATCCCCCACTAGGTGACCATGTGGGATGTCCCCATTGGCAAATGTCTGGTACAGCTGCATCAGATGCCAGATATGGGAATCATGGTAGCTTCCAGGGCAGCCAGCACACACATTCAGTATTATGCCCTGGGCATCACACACGACCTGGCAGTTGATGGAGGGGAAGCCCTTGCGGTTGAAGTAGACCCTACCCCGCTCACCGGCTGGTGCTTTGATGCGTGCAGTCTATTGCACCCACTACCTCAGGGTATTCCGCTATTTGCTGGAAGAGATGCATATTGCTGGCTAATACCTCATGGGAATTGGGGAAATATACATGATCACCGACATGTGCTGACATGACATCCAGGAACTGGTGCAGTACCCTGGATGCTGATGCCTGTGATATCCCCATCATATCACCAGTTGGTCTCTGGAAGGTACCTGTTGCTAATATTCTTAGGCCAACACATACCTTGGTTTCCACTGGGATGGGTTCCCCTCTGTTGGTTCTGTGTGTGAGGCGTGGCCTGCACAGCTCAACAATTTGCTGCAAGAGGTCTCTGTCCACTCTAAGCACTCCACTATCTCCAGCTCATGTAGCCCCTGGTAGGTTACCCTGGGCCTGTACACTCTTCTCCGTCTCCTCACTGTGGGTTATCCAGCAGCATTCGCATTGTCACCACCCTCAGCATGTTGCATATGTCGCCTTATAACAGCAATGGCAGCCCCTAACATTTCTTTGTAAAGCTTTTTCAGTTTTCACTTCTATTAGTTTAATGCATTGTTGCTGTGTCTCTTGAGAGAAACACAATGGACTGTTGTTTGCAGAGTTTTAAGTGCTGGGCTAGGCTGGGCGAGTTTACTGCCTGTGTAATTGCCTGATTCTGATTGTTTTCACCTGCTAGCTCTGCTAGTACTCCACGGTAGCTTCCTACTATTTATTGTGCTTCCTTTTTCCTTTCTGTTTCCTCAGGGGGGGCAGCACCACTCACACAAGCGGAAACACACGCACACCAGATCACACGCGCGCACACATGCTTACACGGACTAAAACTTGCTTATTCTTGTTAAAACGCGCGCACACCAGCGCAAACGTACTTACAACTCTTTAAACAGCCTTATACATGCTTACTCCAGCTTAAACGTGCGCACTCACGCTTACACGCGCGCACACTGTCTTACTCGGGTTTACAGGCGTGCACACGCGCGCATACCCGCTCAGCAAGAAACTTTAGTGTTATCCACGGAGTACACCTTCAATTTCTTGCCTTTACTTAGCCTACCTGTTGACACACCTCTTTCAATGATGTGTAAATGACAGCTGACACATGCCACTCTGCTCCAATGAGCTTCACTTCTTTCATACATACCCCCCTTGTGATGTCACCTATCTTCTACTCTGTTACTCCCCTTATCCTACTCCTACACTCCACTGACTGTGCTCATTTGCTATGTAAACTTGCGATTCACTATCCTAACCCTCATTTACATAGGATTGCCTACTAATGCTTGGTTATATCTCTTAGACAGAGCTTCCACCCTTAGCAACCTCTACTCGGTGGCCATGTTGTCTTCAGCCTGCCATTCACTTGCATTGTAAATTCATATTAGCATTAAAATCCACATTTGTGGATCTTCATTATTGATTTTCTGGTTTTTAGAGCGCGGCGCGGCGCTGCGCTATGCTTAAACCCCAGAGATCGAGATGAAAAAAAAAGTTATTTTTTTTTATTTTGCATCACTTAACGTTGCCAATGGCCATATTTTTGGCCATTGGCATGCTTACTCATGTAAATGCATCCTTTTTTGGAGCTGTCATGGCTCCGTTTTGCTATTTGCAGAACCGTACTCAGTTGTCAACTGAGTACATTTCTGCAAATAACACTACTCCTACTCAGACAGGTTTGGGTTTCCTGGATCACAAATTTACCTCATTTGCATAGCTTTCGCCTGCAATTGAGGTAATTTGCATATCCAAGCCCTGTCCGCGTAGGACTTGTGTAAGGAGCTCTGTTGCATGCCCCTACCGGCTGTTCCTGGATCACTCGGTGGACATGTTGGCTGCATGGAGTCTTACTCTACTCTTAGACTCCGTGCAAGCCTTCATGAATCCGGCCCAATGTTCTCCAAAACTATTTGTAGTAATGAGCATATTAGACTGGCCTCTTTTCTTTCTTTACTTAAAAAGGCTCGAATTGCCTCTATCCCATATTCATTCGGGATAGATGTAAATAAACTATTTACATCTACTGTAACTAACAACAACTCTCCATAGTTGTCTCTTCTCTCATTAATTGCATATAGCTGAGTCAAAAGGTCTGCTGTGTCCCGAATAACTGTGTGAGCTGTTGGTAAAAGTTGCTTCAGCTCTCCTTCTAGATAGACCGATAACGTTTCTGTCATCCACCCTCTGCCCGCTACTTTTGGGCGCATTGGGGGATCCTGACAGCATTTGTGGATTTCTGGTAGTCCACTTATAGTCAGTATAGTGGGGTGTTCAACATAAAAAAAGTCATAAAGATCTTTCTCTATAGTACGATCCATCAGCTTCTCATAAAGTGTATCCCTTATGTTCGTTATAAGCACATCAAGTTCCCTTTTGTTAATCACCTGATAGGTGGTCCTGTCACTGAGCATCTCTTCCATCTTCTTAATATAACACTCAGTATTGAGTACAACAATAGCCCCTCCTTTGTCCACAGGTTTAAAAATTAGAAGTTATGTTCCTACCATAACGTTCCATGTTAGTTGTCTTCTCTCGCCTTCTTTCTTGCTGGATGGGTTCGGAGCCGATCCTTGGCTCCGACTCGGCACTTGCTAAGCTCGAGAGTCACTTTTACCAGCTCGAGGCAGCCCCATATCCCATGATGCAAGGCGGTAAATACCCAGATCTCGTTTGGACCTAGAGGGAAAACTACCTAGCATAAAAAATTTTCCACTAAGGAAAGAGGAGCAAATAGCCTAAAAAGGCTATGAGGGAAAACCAGATAACTAAACTAGAACTAACTGGTGCCCAAGGAAACAAAATCTTTCAGAGCCAAGGGAGATCAAGGTCTGTCCAGGCAAGGGGGCAGGAGGGAGGGTTGCAAGAAAGAAGGCGAGAGAAGACAACTAACATGGAACGTTATGGTAGGTACATAACTTCTAAATGTTAAGTTGTCAATCTCGCCTTCATTCTTGCTGGATGGGACCGCGTCCCTAGCACCTCTATCCTGGGTGGCTCAATGGAACAGACTCTTGAGAACCATGGAACCAAAACTGGCTCTATCCCTGGAGGCCAAATCCAATTTGTAATGAGAAACAAAGGTATGAGGAGTGGCCCAAGTGGCTGCTGCACAAATAGTATCTAAGGGTAGCCTAGCCTGAAAGGCTGTAGAAGTGGCTAGGCCTCTAGTGGAACGTGCCTTTGGTTTTGAGCACAGAGTTGATAAATGTCAGAAATGGTGGAAGATAGCCATTTAGACAAGGTCACTTTGGAAACAGGGAGGCCTTTCTTATTTTCAGCATAAGAAAGAAAGAGCTGATCAGACTTCCTGAATTGTTTTGTTCTGTCCAAATAATATCTGAGTTGGCGGTGAAGATCAAGATAATGTAATTTTTGTTCCGATCTGTTGGAATAATTAGGAAAAAATACAGGGAGATCAATGGATTGACTTAAATTTGTTTTTGAAGCAACCTTGGGCAAAAATGATGGATTAGTTCTCAAGGATATTCTGTCCTTGTGGAAGACCAAATATGGGGAACGAACAGAGAGGGCATGAAGTTCTGACACTCTCCTAGCCGAGGTAATAGCAACAAGGAAGAGTGTCTTCCATGAAAGAAACTTTAGAGAGCATGAAGCAGCTGGCTCAAAAGGAGGAAGAATTAAGGATGTCAGCACTAGATTTAGGTCCCATTGAGGAGGAGGACTCCTGACAGGAGGTTTGAGGAGAAAAACTCCTTTCAGAAAAACTCTACAAAGCTTGTGGGACATAATGTTGTGATCTGCAAACCCGACATGAAAGTTCGAGATTGCAGCCAACTGAACTTTGACCGTGGAAGATGAAGAACCCGAGTGAAAGATTTCCGCAAGAAAATCCAAAACTGCATGAACAGGGGCAGTAAAGGGATCTATGTTCCTAGATTTCGCCCAAAGGGAGAAACGTTTCCACTTGCTAAAGTAAATCCTTCTAGTAGAGGATTTAAGGGCAGCCACTATGATATCCCTAACAGGGTTAGAAATCATAGGAAGCCTGGCTAAGGAAGGAAGTGGAGCAACCAAGCTGTGAGGTTGAGAGAAGGAATGGACCGGTGCAGCTGACCCGATTGGTGGATCAGAAGATCTGGTACTGGGTCCAGATGCCACGGCTGCACCAAAAGATGACGATGAAGGAACGGAAACCAAATTTGTCGAGGCCAATACGGGGCAATGAGAATCATTTTGGCTCTCAAAACGGTAGCTTTCTGGAGTACCTGTGGTATCAATGGAAAGGGAGGAAAGGAATAAAGAAGTCCCTGGGGCCAATCTTGGGTAAGAGCATCTCTGGGGGGATGGCCCGGAAGTGGGAAGAGAGAGAAGAAGGCTGGGCATTTGCTGTTTTGGGGAGTAGCAAAAAGATCGCAACATGGGCGGCCCCACTTCTGAAAAATCTCCTCCACTATAGATTGCTTGAGAGACCACTCGTGAGACATGAGTATAGCTCTGCTCAATCTGTCCGCTAAAATGTTGGTTTTCCCAGGGATATGCGTTGCTACCAGAAACCGATGAGAGGAGATCGCCCATTGCCAAAGTCTGAGAGCCTCTCGACACAAGGGGTAGGACTTGGTTCCGCCCTGCTTGTTGATGTACCACACTACGGACATGTTGTCCGTGTGAACTGCAATCGTTCCCAAGGGAAGAAAGTCGTTGAGGGCTTGCAACGTTAAAAGCACTGCTCTCATCTCTAGGACATTTATGTGCAGGTGGTATTCGAACGGTTGCCACGTCCCATGAACCATCCTGCCCTGATAATGACCCCCCCACCCGATCAGGGAGGCGTCCATAGTGACTGTGGCTACCGGGGCCAGGGAAACAAAGGGTCTGCCCTGATGGACCTGGGGAGAAGAAATCCACCAGGATAGGTGGTTTTTGCAAGTTTGTGTCACCAGAATCTGGTGACGCATGGGAAGCTGTTGGAAGGACCATTGGGTGAACAACATCCATTGAAGGAGATGCATGTAAAAATGGGCCAAAGGAAGGAGAGTAATGGCAGCTGCCATGAGGCCCAATACTTTTAGGACCAGTCTGGCTTGCACCTTTTTGCTGGCAAGGATGATCCGCACATGGTTTTGGATATCAAGGATTCTCTGGCTCATGAGGTTTGCTGACATCCGAACAGTGTCTAAATTTGCACCTATAAAAGTAATAGACTGGCAGGGCAATAAGGAGGATTTTTCGTAGTTGATCGAAATTCCTAATTGAGTGCAGAGATTTAGGGTGTAATCTCTGGCTTGGAGAAGTTGATGCCTGGTGGTGGCTGAGAGGAGCCAGTCGTTGAGATACGGAAACACCTGGAATCCTTGACGTCTCAGGTGAGCCGTGACCACTGCCATGCATTTGGTGAACACTCTGGGGGCTGTAGTGAGACCAAAGGGCAGGGCTCTGAATTGAAAATGACTGGACCCCAGCCGAAAGCGGAGAAACCTTCTGGAGTGTCTGTGGATTTTTATGTGATAGTACGCATCCTGAAGGTCTATTGAGCACATCCAGTTGTCTTTGCCTAAGAAGGGCAAAATCGATTGAAGTGTGACCATCCGAAATCTTGTCTTTTTCACAGACTTGTTGAGTCTGCTGAGGTCCAATATTGGTCGCCAATCTCCCGTCTTTTTGGGAACCAAAAAGAACATTGAGTAGATTCCAGGCTCTGAATGGTCTGTTGGAACTGGCTGAATGGCCCTTTTTTGTAGAAGCTTTGATACTTCTAATTTTGCGATTTCCCTTAGACCAGGTGGAACATCTGGAAGGGAATTTTTGTGAGTGAAGGGACTTTCCTCGAAAGGAATCTTGTAATCCTCGGATATGATCGACTGTACCCATTTGTCTTGTGAAAGGGAAAGCCAGGCTTCTGGGTAAAGCGATAATCTTCCCCCGACTGCCTCCAAGGATGGACAGTCGGGCAACACTTCAGGGATGCTGGAAGGGCTTGTCAGAGAGAGGCTCTCTGCTGCCCTGGTTCTGCGGATCCCCTCTGCCCCTAGGGTGGCGTCTATTATTATTATCCCCTCTGCCTCTAGGGGTAAACTGACCACGTGTGTCCGGTGTGACTCCCTGAGATTTACGGAACCACATCTTTCCCCCCTTCTGTCCTTTATGGTAAGGCCTAGAAGGGGTGGAAAAATGGACTCCTACGGCAGAAAGAGTCTTGCCGTCTTGCTCACACCTGGTCAAAGTATCCTTCACCTGAGGACCAAACAATGTTGATCTATCAAAGGGAGGGTTTGTGAAGGACGCCTTAAAGGGATCTGCAAAATTACAGAGCCGCATCCAGGACTGACGTCTAAAACCACTCCTGTCCCTGCAGCTCTACTCACTCCATCTGCTGCATATGAAATTAGCCACATGGAGGAGTTGGTTATGGAGTTAAGGATTCCTAGCTGAGAAGCAATCTTGTCCTGAGCCCCTGCAGCTGTAGGATCCTGTACTACTTCACCTAATTCTTTAAGGATGTCCCTTTGAAGTCTGATGAAGTGACATAAATAGTTCAGCGAACGCATGGCAAAGGTCGCTGAGGAAAACATCCGCTTACCATACCTGTCCATGGTCCTAGAATCCTTGTTAGGAGGATGGACTGGTACGGAAGGATCTGCAAGTTCCTTCTTTGTGGCGGCCGCCACCACCATGGCATCAACAGGGACACCTTTTGTAAGAAATAATTTCTCGGAAGGGGCTGTAATAAATTTAGAAGGCCTCCTGGGAACTGGTTCCAAGGAATCAGGAGATGCCCACGCCTTCCGAGCTATCACCTCCATGAGGGGGTCAAAAGGCGGAGACACCCAGGAGGTGGAGGGTCAAGATCCAAACGCCTCTAGGTATACCGACTCATCCTCAGAGGGATTAATGGAGGGCCAGTTTCCCCTCTGTTTTAGGAGTTCTAGGATGTCTGAAAAAGAGACATCCTCAGAGGGGGATCTTGGGGACCCCTCCGACTCACCTAAGTTGGTATCTGAAGTTGTAGACTCAGGGGAGACTAGGTGCTTCCTCTTACAGGTCCTCTTATGCGGAGGATCTCCTGACGGATCAGGAGAATCCTCGGAAGAGGGGGTTCTTCCCAGTGGGGAAACCTGAGGCGGTGGATCTCTCGGTCCGGGAGCAAGAGAGTGAGAAGAGACATCTACAGGCACCATAGAGGGAGGAGCTAAGGGGATAGACTGCTGACTGAGCCCAGGGGCCAGCACACTCCTCATCACCTCGAAGGCTCCCCTCCCAGGGAGATCGGAGAGACCCCGCTCCGAAGAAACAGGGGCTCCCGGGCCCACTGAAAGGGAAGGCTCCGAGGCAGATGTTGGAGCCGAGCTCACCAAGGCCGAAGCCCCGAGGGGAAGAGCGAGGTCGGACAAAGGTCCGATGCCACTCACCCCCTCGGAGCAGACCAGGGAAGCCCGACCACCGGATCCCTCCAAGGAAGGTCTCGAGGAGGAGATAAGAGTAGAAGCTGAAGGAGCAGAAAGGGGTGGTATCTGCCCCACAGCCGTAGCAGTGACTATACCAATAGACACCGGCTCTGAGCTCTGGAGGAGAGTCAAAGGAGGAACTTGAAGAGGGTGTGGACTAGTAGTCGTCTGTTGAGATGGACTATGAAGCATTTGGGCTAGTGCCTGTGATTTTAACAATCTGCTTTCCACTCTCTCCAAATCGTGGTCTGAGAGCCTGGAAGACCTAGATGATCAGCTCCGATGGCTCCGCTCCGAAAGAAGAGGAGAGGTCGGAGCCAACAGTATCGGCTCCAAAGAGGGAGACCTGGAATGCTTCCTCGAAGGAACCATCGGAGCCGAAGAACCCTCGGTTCCAGACGGAGCCGACAACTTATTGGCTCCAAGCCTGGTCAAAGATGTATCGGCTCCGGCCGGAGCCAATACAGGCAAGGAAACAATGGTATCGGAGCCGGCCGGCGCTGATACCGAAGCCTTAGACACATGGTGGTCGGAGCCGGTCGGAGCCGACACCAATGTGGCAGTTAAAGTATCGGCACCGATAGCCATCGGTGCCGAAGATTTAGACAAAATAAGATCGGCTCCAGCCGGAGCCGATCTCGACTCCAAAGGAGTTGGAGCCAGGGCCGAAGGCTTAGAAGCAGAAGCCTGGGCCTTGGAGGTCTTAGAGGGCTTGCCCAAAGCAGACTTGGCTGGGGAGCCCTCCGGTTTAAGTAGTCCTCTTAAAATTAATTTATTTCTCCTTTCCTGCAGGACTCTCTGGCTGAAAGAGTGACAAATAGCACAGCAGTCCTGCAGGTGGAGAGGTCCCAGGCAATAGATACAAGAAGTGTGACCGTCTGTCAGAGACATCTTCTGACTGCACGAGTCACACTTCTTGAAGCCTGAGACCCTCTGTTCTTTGGACATAGTGAGCACACACACAACACACCACTCACACAGTCCCAGATTCAGAAGTTTAATTTAAACTGGGGAAAAAATAAACCCACACACACACCCTGACAGGAAGGGATGGGAGGGGATTGAAGGCCCGACTAAATAAAAACAACTAGGGAAAAAGTAAACTAGAGCTAGAGACCCTACAACTATCTAAAAGTGTCAAATAAACTAATATATGAGAGAAATTTAGGAATGGGGTGACTAAAATTTGTATGACAAATTACTTACCAAGAGCTGGCAAAAGGAGTACCTCATCAGCGAAGCGGCAAACGAGATCTGGGTATTTACCGCCTTGCATTATGGGATATGGGGCTGCCTCGAGCTGGTAAAAGTGACTCTCGAGCTTAGCAAGTGCCGAGTCGGAGCCGAGGATCGGCTCCGAACCCATCCAGCAAGAATGAAGGTGAGATTGACAACTTAACATTAATGTCTTTTCTCTTTTGTAGCTCTACAAGTGCCAAGCGTTCCTCCCTTGACATATTTTCAAAGTGTCTACATTTTCCTCTTACTCTACTTTCAAAAATATAATTTTCACATATTTTCAAAAATAAGTCTATGGTGGGATGACATAATGGTGCAACGGAGCTCGGTTTTTTATATTTCTTACATGGTATTGCTGTTTCCTTATTATTCCCAAAAAGGTGTTTGAGAGTCACATTTCTCCCAAAACACTTTAAATCGATGATAAATTCATCTGGTTGTGAGTGGAAGGAAGGAATAAAACTTAAACCTTTTTCCAAGATACTATAGTAGCTGCTCTTTCGATAAGTTCTCATTAGATAGATTCACCACTATATGGCTAGTCTTATTTCTGCAAATAGTTTTGGAGAACAATGTCTTTTTAAATGGGAATACACACTACTGGCAAAGGTGGGGGGTTGCAATGGGTACCCCCTGTGCCAATAGTTATGCGAACCTGGTACTGACATAATGGGAGAAGTAATGGATGTCGCACATGGACTATTTGTGGAAGGATAACATCGTACTAAATAATAGATTTGTGGATGACACTTTTATTTTGTGGAAAGGGGATGAGTTTTCACTGAAGGATTTTATGAGGTTTTTGACCAACACAACTACCTTTTTGAGGTTTGATTTACTCTATTCCAAAAAGGAGATAGAATTTTTGGATGTGAAGATTTTCCTAGATGTAGAAGGTATCAGCATTTCACTTTATAGAAAACATATTTGGAGGAACCACATGTTACATTATTCAAGCATGCATCCAATGCATGTGTTTCACAATATAGTGGACAATCAAAGAGTTTGTGTCTCTAAATTATGTGCAGTAGAAGAGGTGTTCAAGGAGGAAGAGAGGAAACTTGAATAACAATTTCCTGAAAAGAGGGTATCGAATGAAAGAACTAGAGCGCAGAGAAAATGAACTGCATGAGTTATATATCTCGAAAGGAAAGCCCTATTACTCTAGTCAATTGGGCAATTTGAAAAGAAAAACAAGAGCACAAGACAGAGGAAGGACCTTGAAATGTAATATTACATATAGCTTTGACCATGCAAATGTATGTGAAATTATAAGAAAGTATTGGTCGATTTTGACTTCGGATGCGAGAATCAAGGAGATAGTTGGGGAATATCCTAGTTTTACTTTCAAAAACAGAAAAAACTTGAAGAGACTTCTATGTAATAGGAATGGATTTGACACCATTCGGGATAAGAGTATGAAGGAAAGAGCTCATTATGACAGAACAAGAAAATGTGGCTTCTGTAATTCTTGTAAAGTTATAAGAACTACAAATTCCTTTACCCATCCAGAAACTAAGAGGACATATAGGTACCATGAGATAGCAAATTGTAATAGCAAGAATGTGACATACATCGCCAATTGTACTTCTTGTCCATCCTTTTACACAGGCAAGACAAAGAGAATGTTAAAGGAGAGGATATCCAAACATTTATCCGATATTAAGAAGAAGGTACAGACTAATGCTTTAGATATGCACATTTCGAAGAATTTAGATCATTCATTTACATTCATGGTAATCTTTGCAATAAGAGAAACTGCCAGAGGGGGAGATATTGTGAACCGAACAGAAGCTGAGGAAGCAAGTTGGATAACAAACCTTAGAGCACACTGCTATCCTGGTTTGAATGGGAGTGTCCCAATTAAACCTTTTTTGAAGGAAAGGAGGATCAGTACTAAATGCCAATCAAGATGAACCAATGTGATTGGCTGATGAATGTTTTTTAAAAAACTCTCCTTGAATGAGATAGAATGGGATCTGAAGAAGGCTTGTTTTTGCCGAAAGCGCTTATCTATACATTTTGGAATTGTGAGTCCGCTGAGACAATTTTAGTGGTTAACCACATATGAATAAAGTTTTTGATGTTTTTATTTTATTGATTTGCTATTTGATCTAACGCTCAGTGGTGAGGCATCTATGGTGATACACCTTGGCTTTTTTCTGGAATTTGCTTTGTTTACCAAGGATATCTTAGGCGAGTGCTCTCTCTTGTTTTTTCTGTATATTTACCCAATCTCACGTGTGCCCTGCACCCATGCACTTGAAAATGGATATGTCAGTAATTGGTCAAATGTCAACTACACTTCAAAAATAAATAACACAACTGCATTTTGTACATTATTTAAAGTTTTATACTGACAATAGACACTGAGATTGTTTTATACATGTCTTACTGTGAGCATCAATTCATCACAATATGAACACATTCACATCAACTCTTGCATCCATGTTAATCACAAAATGTATGTGTGTATGTGTGTGCGTGTGTGTGTGTGTGTGTGTGTGTGTGTGTGTGTGTGTGTGTGTGTGTGTGTGTGTGTGTGTGTGTGTGTGTGTGCTTGTGTGTGAATGAATATTGAGAAACAGGTACATGTATGTCTTACTTCTGCAATATGCATTCTTAGCTCATTCCATAGTTTAAAAAAGCCTGTCTTTTAAAGTTTTTATATCTGCATATTGGAACCAAAACAGAAACTCCAACATCCACACTTTGCACATCACTCTCAGTAACAGGATATATTACCTGCATCATAGAATGATGATGTCATCATCTATAAAGACCACTATGACAAGGAAAAAAATCAGACTTCAGTGAAGGTGCAAATATTAACTCATATGTTCTGCAGATGGGAACAGAATAGGTAGGTGTTCAATTAACTGAACAACCAAACTGTGTGTGTGTGTCTGTATGTGTAAGTGTGTGTGCATAGTCAAGAGAGCATGCATCCGTATCCTACTATCATCAATCAAGTCTTATGGAAAACAAAACATTTTATCATAGTACATACCTACACATCCATTTCATACAGACCTCCCTACATCTTCTCACAAACATACACTGATGATGTCATCTGCTATAAATGTCCTTCAATAGTGTAGAAATTAGACTTGAGCTGTGGCACTTGCTTTAAATTTTGCATTCTCTAGCGTGTGTAATTAGGTAGGGGTTTTAATTTCACTGCAGTCAATGTGTGTGTGCATGGTCAGAAGAGCATGACTTTGTATCCTACTGTCAGCAATCAAGGCTTATGGAGAACAAAACTTTTTACAGTCACACATGCCTACACAGCCATTTCATACAGTTCTCCCAACATCTTCTTCCAAACATACACTGATGATGTCATCTGCTATAAAGTGTTCCTCAACAGTATAAAAGTCAAACTTGTGCTGTGGCACTTGCGTTAAGTCTATGTTCTCAAGCTTGTGTAACTCATTAGGCAGGAGTTCTAATCTCACAGCAGCCTCTAATCAACTTGGGCATGTAAGTGTATGTGCACAGTCAGACTAGCATGAGTCTGTATCCTACTGCCAGCAATCAAGTCTCATGAAGAACAAACATTTGACTGTCATACATGCCTACATAGCCATTTCATACAGGCCTCCCAACATCTTCTTCCAAACAGACACTGATGATTTCAACTGCTATCAAGTGTTATGCAACAGTGTAAAAGTCAGACTTGTGCTGTGGTGCTTGTATTATTCACTGACTTCTGTATATAGCTAGGTAGGGGTTCCAGTCTTACTGCAATCAACTAGTGTGTGTGTGTTCAATTAATTCACATTTAGGAGACCGTTTTACAGCAGCATGTGAGATACTCCTCTTACCATCTTCTTTTCAACACACACATATGATGGCATCTGCTATAAAGTGTTCTCCTATAAAGTGCTATAAAGCACTTCCCTGCACTGTTTCATGGCTGCCAGCACTGTTGCTGACCATGAAATGTTGCTTGTCAATGTGTAAGCATGATAAGCATCGTGCATATTCAGTGAGCACTGCTGCTCATCATGCTGACACACCCTTCTTAATGAATCCCAGAGATCTACTTGAAGATTTTTAATTTATTAATTTAGCTTACCTGTGGCAGTTAGGGACAGCATTTCTGCAGTAAGAGGTAGTCAGGGAGCTTAGGTATCTGATGCTTATATTGTCTGCATGTATCCTATTTTTATTGTCTTTTCTTTTATTATTTCCTATGTGTTCCACCCTATACTATGCATATTTTAATCTGTATTTGCACTCTTTTAATTATTACCTAAGTAAAGTTAATTTTCTTCACCTTTAAGTTCTTGTGGCTGGCAAAGTAAAGTTAATTTATTCACCTTTAAGTTCTTGTGGCGGGCATCCCACCCCTCAACTCTTCAAGTGAAGATCGAAAAAAAGGACTTCTGCAGAATAACTTGCAGGATGCTTGCAGTACCCAAGCCATGCATCCCCCATCCAGCTCTTCAAGAGAACACCCCCCCCCCAAAAAAAACACAGTTGTTCCTTCACCAGCACACCACTAGGTGCCAGATGTATGACATCTCCCCTCGCTCTCCTGGCCCAGCCATTCAGGTCCCATTTCTCTGCCTGTCCCTGAACATCCTTCTGCACATTTTATTAAAACAACATAATTTCTTTTAAACTGTAGCAAACTGCTTGCTAAAAATGGAGCAAACACTTGCTATAGTTTGTACCTTGGCTGCAAACAGCATTACAGCACATATGTTTGAATAAAAGAAAATCTTATTTTAAACTGTAGCAAACTGCTTGCTACTAATGTAACAAACATAGCTTGCCTGTATAGAGTACTATGATATCCAGGTTTGAGTAAAAACATTTTTCTTTTAAACTATACCAACGTGCTTGATACAAATGTAGCAAACACTTGCTACAGTTCATAGCCTGCCTACACGGAGCACAACGGCACTCAGGTTTGACTTAAAAAAAATATTTTCTCTTTTAAACTGTAACTATGCGCTTGATATACTTTAGACCACACACAGAATGCTACAGTACTCAGGTTTGACCACAGAGGTCAGTATTACATTAAAGAGAGACTGGGATTGGTCAATCACTCGTTCCTAACTTTAAATCTGTGGTAGTTGCCCCTGCCTCCCAGCAACAGCTTGCCCCCCTGCTCGCACTGTTAAGATGTGTTTTTCTTCTTTTTTTTTTTGCTTTTGTTTCATATTTGACCATCCAAATGTCGTACATTTGGTCTCAACCATGTAACGTTCGACATTTTGGATGTTTGAATATTTAACATAGACCAGCAGATAGTAAAAAGTGCGTTTGGTAGTTTGGTGTCATTATATGATGTGGAGGGGATGTTATCTTAATGCGATATGAACTGTTAGATGTTATGACATTCAGTGTTTTGAGTTTTAGATGTTTTGGTCTCAGTGTTATGAAATTAGATGTTATGGGTTTTAGATGTTTTAAAGGGGATCCACATATATATATATATATATATATATATATATATATATATATATATACACACACATATATATAAATATATATATATACATATATATATATATATATATATATATATATATATATATATATATATATATATATATATACACACACACATACACACATATATACACACACTATATGGGTCTATATTAGAACATTGAAGTATCAAAACTTCGAATGTTCCAGTATCGAATCCTATTCAGCGAAAGCTGAAAATATCGAAGCAACAGAAAACCAAATTTTTTCCTAGGGAAAGAATTTGGTTGTCCATTTCTGTTGCTTCAGTATTTTCAGTGCTGTGGTGGAAAGTTACGGGTTGGGTTCAGGTAAGTGTGCAGTTGAGTGCGGGTTAGGTTAATTAGGGTTAGGGTGCAGGTTAGGTATGTGTGCGATTGTATGGACGTGAGGATTAGGGCGGGTTAGGTGAGTTAAGGTTAGGGTGCGGGTTAGGTATGTGTGCGATTGTGTGGATTTGAGGGTTAGGGTGGGTAAGGTGAGTTAGGGTTAGGGTGTGGGTCAGGTAAGTGTGCAATTGTGTGGACATGAGGGTTAGGGTGGGGTAGGTGAGTAAGGGTGAGGGTGCGGGTGAGGTTGATGTGTGATAGTGATGGACCTTGGGGTTAGGGTTTGGGTTAAGGTAAGTGGATAGTTAGTGGTGTGTGTATAGTTTAGTGTAGGGTTAGGTGTAAGATTTTAGGTGTATATGTGTGTGGATTGCTGTTTGGTGTGCTTGTGTTGTGTGTATGTGTTTTGGAATAGCAAATTTTTCCCTAGGAAAACATTCGCTGTTCTGCATGTTTGATGTTTTCAGCTTTCGCTGAATAGGGTTCGATATTAGAACATTCAAAGTTTTGAAACTTCAATGTTCTAATATAGACCCATATAGATAGATATACATATATATATATATATATATATATATATATATATATATATATATATATATATATACACACACATACACCTATATACACAAACACTGTTATTTAGCCAAAATATGAGGGTAAGCATTATTTAGATTGTTAGTTAAAAAGTTGTGTGGCACGTGTCTCCCATTAGACTGTTCAAGCCTATTAACAGTGAAAGAAATTAATCGGTGTATTTATATTTGGTGATTATGTACAGCTAAGTCAACTACAGGTGCTCACATGCTATTATCTCTATGAATACCTGCTCACTGCCACGTGCTCAAAAAGCAAGTGGTGTAACTCTCACAAGCCCAATCTCCCATTTCTGCATAGCACTACCAATGCCTGATCCAATACACTACATAGCCCTACCAGAACATAAACACTAAGCCTAAAACTCCACCCTAGTTCCCAACTTGTTTATTTGGTCACTCACACTAAACCTCTAGTCCTCCACACTAACCCCAATGCCCTGAATTGCTCCCTCAATTGAAAACTTCAAAAACCCTCCCTAAACCTATATACCTTGATCACTCCCTAACCCTAAAACTCCCTTCTGGCTATCCCAACCAAAGACTGCACCCACCTCCCTAGACTTAAATTCCCTGATCACTACTTAACCCAGAAACTCCCTTCCCACTCACTAACCTAAAACTCCAACCCTCCTTCCCTAAACAAATATTACCCAATCTCCCCCTAAACCTAACCCCCCTTCCTGCTCCCTAACCTTAAAATCCTCATCTCACTCCCTAATCCTAAAATACCTTCCTGCTCTCTAACTGCAACCCCCCTGCTACCTCCCCTTGTCCTAACTTATTTTTGAGTTCAAGCACAAGCAGCTCTCCCTCCCCATGACTGCTTACCAAACTCACATTTCAGTGCAAATTTAAGCAGCAGCCTAAGCAAGCTACTAGTCACTCAAATCTCTAGCTTTGAGACAGTGGTTTCTGAGGGTTTGGGACTTGAGCACCTCTAATGAACTCAGTGCAGCCAGTAACTGAGTGCTTTGGCCCTAATCCAAAGTGGTGGCAGTACTACCATGGCAAGAAGAAAGCTATAGGGCATTGAAAAAAATCTGTCAGCTTTCCCTGGGAATTGTGTATATGTGTGTGTGTGTGTGTGTGTGTGTGTGTGTGTGTGTGTGTGTGTGTGTGTGTGTGTGTGTTTGTGTGTGTGTGTTGTGTTTTTGAAGATATTAATTTGTGTGAAAGGCAATTACTGTGGGTAAGGGAGCATTGGTAAAAATTTGTTTACAGAGAGAAAGGTGAGAAAGGGATATGGGGTGCTTGGCCAAAGATTCAGCTCTGTAAGTGATCAGTGTGCAGCCTAGCCTGGATGCAGATGTTAGAAGCTCACATCCAGGACAATGTGCATACTCTGTTTCTGCTCTAGGGCTAGGTTTTATTTTGTGAATTAATTATTAAAATAGACTTATGTACACTTTTTTGATATTACTTCATCATGCCAGCCCTCTTGACTTCATAGTTATTAATATCCTGCTATATGTTTTAGTGGTGGCAGTGGTGCCATACCCCCATCACAGTATGTTACTTCTATATACAGTAAAAATATTTTGAAATGTTTTATTTTCTTTGCTGTGTTTCCATTTTTATTGCAAAATATATTCCAATTCTAAAAAAAAAAAGAGTTTTGAGAAGAAAGACTCAATAACTTACTGCTCACATACCCAAAGGACAAGAATGCATAATACTGAAAGAAATAAAATGGTGACTGACCTGTGAAAACGGTGTCAGCACAACTCAGATGAAAATGGCTGGGACACTGCACTTAAATCAGAGTAAACATGGCCAGCTAAGTTCCAAAATACTTCTAAAGGTCAGCTTAACCATCTGCTAAACAGCATGCTTTCAAAAAATATATAGAAACTTACCTGTAAGGGGCAGACAACTTACCTGACTAAACTCTGGTCAAATACGTGGCAAAAAAGAAAAAACATACATTATTAAAAAGAAACACAGGATGGCAAATGAAACAGAAACCATGGATATACAAACATCTAAATCCAAATTCTCAGCAATAACCACACCAGAAAAAGAAATTATTTCCAAACAAATGTGAGAACTACTAGACAACTGGAAGGCCAAAAGGGTAAACCAAACTGAAAATTGACCATTTTCTGGGCTTAGAAGACTTCATGATGGCACTACAACCACTACAAATGGCAATTCAACAATTATCAGAGCACACGCAGACTTCTGAAAATACAATGAACCAAACTGCACACTACAAAAAAAACAGAAGCTAAAACACTAGAAAACGAAATAAAAATTAATCAGCTATAAGAAACATCACAGACTAACACTAAAACTATTAAAGAACTACAACAAAAAAATCGTAGACCTTGAAACATGAAGTAGAAGAAATAACATCTTGACATCAGGGGTACCTGAAAAGTATGAACAATCAAATCATCAGCTGCCTCTTAGATAACCAGGCAGAATGTATCCAGATCACCACTGAGAGAGCATACCATGCACTTTTAGCAGCACAAACCCAGGATAAGTCGAGGCAAGTATACATGAGAATCTTAAATTACCAAGACGCTTTTAAATTCTAAAAGCTGCTTAAAAGAAAAGAACAATAACATGGAACAGAAATAAAATTACTTTTGCTCAAGCTTTACCACACCAAATTAAACAAGATTGATAGAAACTGTCACCATTTTATGCATTCTTGATCTCAAAAAGGATCAAATTCCAATGAGATACTCCTCTATCTTAGTATTCCATGAGAAAAAAAACTAGATACTCAGTTAAGTCACCTAAAGAAGCAAAACAAGCCTTCATAAATGCTTTTAATAAAATGCCCAAATGAAGGTTGATTGCTAAAGTAAAATATTAAGAGTTCATACCAAATACCAGAGGACATACTGGAAAAGGTGAAAACCATGGTTTGTTAAATAAAAAAAAAACTGAAAATATGAGACAATATAAGGGCATAATTACTGCTGATTTAACATTCTTAACAGCCAAGAGTATGCCTGGGTCCTGTTTGTACTTGACAGAATTTATATAGTGTACTTCCTGCCATTTTTCTTAAGGAAGTCCCTGAAAAATGCTTGCAGGTACTAGAGCTATTTTCTATGAGAAAGAAAGCATTAAAGATGATCTTTTCTCTCAAACTGCAAACGGTTGTATTATTTAAAGCATATATTTATTGACTCTTATAAATAAGAAAACTGCCATGCAAGATGTGAATTGCTGTGTTAAAAATGTCTTGTTTGTTTACGGTTAATTTGTTTGACTTAAAAGAATTATTGGAAAAATGTTCCTGCCATGTTCTTGTTTTCTTACACATTATAAGTTTACACTATACAGTGGGACTACGTGATAAGCTTCATGGAATTATAGGGAAGTTATGCTTGTTTTAATCTGCTTAAGAATGCTTTTGTGTAAATATTAGGGTGAAAATGTTAAGGTATGAAGAACATATGTGGAGGGAAGATTTTTATGCTATTTGCTTGTACTGTTCTTCATACATTGCCAGTTAATTCTCTTCCTGGCACCATTGGAGTGTGATTAGGTACAGGATAATAGCAGGAAGAGTTAAATTCTATGTATCATTTCTTCTTCTTCTTCTTTTTTTTGAGTTTATATGATAAAAATGAACATGTGGTGTAATAAAACACTATTGGACCATTGCATTTTATACTTTCATTGGGAGTGTTAATGTGGACAATATATTCATGGAATGTGAAAGGTATACAAATGAAAGAAAAGAAACTTATTTTTTCACTTTCACTTAGCATTCATATCAAAGGTTGAAATAATATTTGTTCAAGAGACCCACATGATGTTGAGTCAGCGGACGCAAGAGATGGGAAAAAGATGGATTGGGGAAATAATTAAACCATGCACTAAGTCAAACAGTACAGAGATAGTAATTATTATCAAAAAATCTATAAAGGATAATATTCTACAGCATAATTCAGATGAGGAAGGCAGATGGTGCTACGTAGTTGTTAAAAATACATTTCTCGATAAGACCGTGTTATCGAACTTATATGCACCTTGTACCAAACAACATGAGTTTATAATGTCAGTTTATAAAATATTAAGCCAATTTCCTAATCCCTGTTATAGGGGTGATTGGAATGCAGTTAATGATCATATGTCTGACAGGACAAGTAGGAGCAAAACAAACGTTTATGCTTAAATACCGATCTCAGACCAAATAATAGATTACAATTTATTTGACCCCTTTAGTTTTCAAAAGAGAAATGAATAATCAGAGAAATTTACATTCTACTCACACTGACATAAAACATGGGCTAGATTGGATTTTTTGTCTTGATTTCAGAAATATTTTTGAGATTCAATACTGGCTTTCATATAGAGCCAAGATTCATCTCTGATCATTCTAGAATTACACATACTGTAAACAGGACCAATACACTGAATATCAAGAAAAGGACATATAACTGGACTCTAAACCCCACATTACTGCAAAAGGAAGATATTGTTAAGGCAATTAACAAGGTACTGGATGAGATTATGACTATCCCTTCTAGTTCCCATATTCCCTTTGATATACAATGGGCTACTGTTAAAACCCAGATTAGGGGCATATTTATGAACAAAGCATCATACTGTAAAAAATCTATAGTTACAAAGAAAAAACATTGAAAGGAAAAAATCTATGAAATTGAGGTGGAACTTTACCTAAACTACAGCTCAAACACAGAAAAAAAATAAATGACCTCCAAAAAGAAGTCTATTTATTATACACTAAACAAGTATCACTCAATGAAATAAAGCTGTTATCTAGATACTTTGAATGGACACAAGTTCCATCAAAAATACTAACAAGAATGATAAATATTAGTAAAGCTTCTCTCCTAATAACCGAAATAACATACCAAAACAAAACGGACAATTCACATATCAAAATTATTCAAATGTTTGAACAAATTTATTTATTTTATTTTATTTTACATTTGTTTACCAGGAAAGTCCGACTGGATATATGTTCATTTTCAGCGGAGGCCCGGGGAGAAAAGCTCCAGAAAGCAGAGTACAAATACCTTAGGAACAATAGAAACATTTAGAGATAAGTATAATATGCAGTTTTCAGTAGGGTTACAAACTTAGATAAAACATAGTAGACATCATCAAAATCATGCGGCTTCAGTTTCAGACAATAATACACGCAGTTATGGGCTAAGTCCCATCAAGAATTCATACACTTATTAGAGTATATGACTGAAATGTTTAGGGAGAGTTTGCAGGAACAGCGGGTGGTGATTAGTCAGGGTTTAAGCAGGGACATTGCCAATGCTGTTGGAAGTGTAGTTTGAGGCTTTTTTTGAACTGGGTTAAGGAGGATTGGTGAGTATGTTCGGCAGGTAGCATGTTCCAAGTTTTGCCTACTGAGTTGGTGAATAGAGAGTCCCCAGCCACATTTATGCTCTTAGTTGTTTGTACCAGCAGTTTGTCAGCAGAGCATAGTGACCTTAGGTTGCTGTATGGTTTGATGATCTTATTTAGTGCTGGTGTTTTTTCGGTTTGATATAGTATTTTGTGGGTTATTACAAGTTGGTTGTATCAGAGAAGACTGGGCCACTCCGCCACTCCAGCCATCCTAGTTGAGTTAGGTTGATACAATGGTGGGTCCTAAAGGTAGCATCTATAGCAAATCTAGCAATATGGTTGTAACAACTAGCAAGTTTGGTAAGGGTGGCTTGGTTCAGGTTAGTGAGGAGGGGGGAGGCATACAGGAGGGTAGAAAGTAGGTGGGACAGAGTGATAGCGGTTCTTGCAAAAGGAGTGAGGAAGGGTTTGATCCTGTATAGGGAGCCCAGTTTTTTGACAGGTTCGATGGTTTTATTGACATGGATATCATATTTTAGGGCGTTATTGACTGTGACTCCCAGGAGTTTTGTATGAGTATCTGGGGATATAATTGTGCCATTGTTGGAACTTATGGTAAAGAATGGTGAGGAGGATTTGCAAGTAGGGAAAAAGATGAGCACTTTAGTTTGTTGGAGATTAATAGAAGCTGACAGTTTGCAAACTATTTTATACATCATTGAAAGCATTCTGGGTTAGGGTCATAAGCTCAGTTGAGGAGGAGGCGGTACATATTAGAGTAGAGTCGTCTGCGTATTGGATGCAGGTGGCCTTGGGAGTGATGGTGAGTACGTCATTGATAAAGACTGAGAAGAGTAGTGGTCCTAGTATGGAGCCTTGGGGGACTCCTAGAGTAATGGGTAGACATGTGGATAGGGTATTCTGCCATAAAACTGCTTGTTGTCTATCAGACAGTTAAGATTGAAACCATTTACTAGAGCTACTATTCAGTGACAGTTCCTTCAGGGTACGGAGAAGCAGTTGGTGATTGACCATATCAAAGGCCTTAGAGAGATCTTGGAAGAGAGCTGAGGTAAGTTTGTTATTGTTTCGATTGGGGTTAATAGAGTTAGAGAAGGACAGGAGGGCTGTTATGTGGCCTAAAACCATGCTGAGAATTGGCCAGTGGTTTAGTTTGGGTTGCATTAATTGGTTGTGGACACACTTTTCCATAATTTTGGCCAATGGTGATAGTATGGGTATTGTTCGGAAGTTTGAGAGGTCTAAAGAATTCCCTCCTTTATGAAGGGGAATGACATGGGAAACCTTCCAGAGAGAGGGGATAGTGGCTTCAGTCAAGGTGCGGTTTATTATGATCGAGACAGGGTGTGCAATGGCATCTGTCCCTTTTTGTAAATATTCTGGTGGGAGGAGATCAGCTGCCAGGGTAGTGGGCTTTAGGTTGTTAATTAGAGATTGGATGGTGGATGTAGATACAGGTTGGAAGGCAAAAGGGAGTGGGGTAGTGGTTGTGGAGGAGTTTTGAAAGGAGCTGGTGGGGGATAGTTGGCTAGCTAGTGATTGGACGGTTTTGGTAAAAAAATTGTTAATTATGTTAGCAGCTTCCTCTGGAGTTTTAAGGTCACAAGTTGAGGGGGTGGGGGTGGAGGTTTGGCCAGGGTGGAGCAGTTTGTTTATGCCTGCCCAAAATTTTTGAGGTTTGTTCTGGTGTTTTTGCTGAAGGTGTTGACAGAAGTTTTTTTGTCTAACAGTGTGGTTTTATTGGTATCATCCTTAGTTGTCGGAATTTAATATGGTCAAGTGGGTCTTTGGAGGTGCACCATTTGTCCCGCGCTTTATTTTTTGCTATGATTTTAGTTTTGGTTACTTTAGAGAGCCAGGGGGCGGTCTTAGTTTTGGCAATGAGGGTGCTGATAGGAGCATAGGAATCTAGAATGGAGAGGAATTTAGAATTAAAGTAGGCTACAGCATCATCTACTGGAAGTTCTTTAAGTATGGCCCAATTGCATGCTCTGAGTTCATTCTGAAAGTCAGTGGAGTTAAAGTTCTTGTTGTTTCTGATAGATTTATATAGCACTTGGCGGTGGTTATCTACTTTATAATTAATGATGTAAGTGAGTAGGTGGTCACATATCATCTGGGAGAGTACCCGTGTTATACAGGTCACGGTGACTGTTGATGAGAATCCAGTCCAGGATACTGCCTTTGCAGTTGGATTTATTTATTCTGGTGGGTGAGGATATAAGTTGGGTATAACCGTAAAGGTTTATATGGGTGGTGGGAGATTCAGAGGAACAATTGTTCAAGTTAATATTAATGTCTCCTAACACCACAGTTTCATGGGGGGTATGTGTTGGAAACCCATTGGAGGAAGTCTTCTAGGGTATTTGCATTGTTGCCTAGGGGGATATAAACGCAGGCAATGAATACAGATTTACTTTTGTTAAGCTGTAGTTTGCTAACTAGGGCTTCTGCATTATTGAACAAGGGGGTTGTTGTGGGGCTAGTGTGACATCTATTGTGTTTTTAAACAGAACTGCTACTCCTCCACCTTTCCTGGTGTTATGGTCTATTCTAAGTATGTTGTATCCTGGTGGGATAACCTCATCATTTTTAGTTTCTGGTTTTGGCCAGGTTTCTGTAAGACATAACACATCAGGTGAGTAGGTAGCTAGAAGGTCATGAAGATTATGGACCTTGTTGTTATTAATACTCCTGATGTTTAGCTGATAGGTCAGGAGAGAGTTAGGGGACCTTGAATTTGACCATATATTGAAGGTGGTAGTGGGCTGGCATCTTGTGGTAGGGGTGGGTCCAGGGTTAGAGTGGATGTCCCCATCCCTCACCAGAGTAAATTGTACAGTGATTATTAGTTTTAGCACTTTACTTATTATTTTATGATAATATCTAGTTTCGGGGGATATGGATCATGGTCTAGTTAGTTGGTGGTTGTTAAAAGTGGAGAGGATTGGTTTGTAGTGAGCTAGGGGTTGGTCTGATTCACCTAAGGTGGGACCAGAGATGGTATGAGATATGGGGTGGTGAAAACCAAGATGGGGCTGGTTTTCATAGATGGTGAGGAGATATAGCCCAGGCAATATAACTCAGAGGAACATAATTGGTCTCATCTTGATAGTAGTGGTACTTGGTACGGAATGTGGGTGGAGAATTCAGAGGGTTGTTGGCAGGAAGGGGTGGTGTATGGGGGGTGGTGTATGAAGGTTTGGGTTATCTGTGATAGGTTGTAGGAGGGGAGAGTGTTTTATTGGGCTTAAATTTAGCACTAGTGGGGGCAGGTGGGATATGGGGGCAGGGTGGGGTGTGGAGTGAGCCTGAGCGAAGCGAGGGTGAGCGGAGCAAGGCTATACCAAGCTACAAGGATTTCCCAGGTCTGTGAGTATGCAGGCTTAAAGAATACAACATTACAATGATTTTACTCAGTTCTTTTTAAAGTGAGCTGCAATTTACCCAATTTTACTCTATTCTTTTGAAAGTGAGCTGTGTTTTACACAATATTGTATTAAAGAAAGTTTGTAGTTTAGCCAGAAAATTTACTGACTGTTGAGAGTAAGCAAGCTTTTAACCTGAATTTTGTACAGATATTTGTTATTTCTTTAGCAACTGTGAGATGAAGTAAGCAGGGGGAATGTGTTATACAGGCTGTATGTGCTGTAGAATGCTTATTTTATTACTTATTACAGCAGCCTGACTAGGGAGTCTAAGACTGTTAAGCTATCTTTTACTATGGACCCTAGACTAGCCGTAGACCCAGTTCAGCCAAGCAATCTATTTTAAGAAATAGACATTGCAGTCATTTTCCACAGTGAGGGATGGTGCAGGAATGCTTTTCTTTTAGATTTCAGGATGATAGTTTCTTTTCAGCACAGACTGAGCCATTTGAGGTAAGGACAGGTGGGGTGGAAAGACCTGGTAAGGTACATAGAGTCAGTGCATGGATTCTATATGGAACATAGCTAATATAACAGCATGCAAACAGTATTAATACATTCAGGCAGGGCATTCATTAATATTAGTAGTACCACAGCTTCTACATTTCTCTATACTCAATTGCAACTATCAGTCAGAGCAGTAGTTTACAGCACAGACATGGTCAGTGAATTTTACACAGCTTTGCCTATGTGGTTTTAGGCTATCGGTAGTTACAGCATTAAGGCAGTATAGCTAAATCCACTTGCTAAATGCTAGGAAGTACTTCTGTTCATGATTCATGAACCAGCATTAACAGTATATCACAGCAAACTATGTCGCCAAGCTTATAATGTTAAAATTACCACATGCAGTCAATAAATATGCTTAGAAAATCACTCCTGGCAAGCAAACTTTACAGGTCATTCCACTCATTTTTCTAAACATTCTACTGGTTTGGCGAATTAGAAAATTATTGATATGCACTCCACTTAGCTTTTTTTATCCTAGCTATTTTTTTTAACCTGTGATCACACAATAACTTCAGCTTATTTTGAAAATGTATTTTCAAACATATAGTAAGCAAAACTTGCTTTTTACACTACAAGAAAAGGATACATTTTTAAATCAGTTAGATTTTCCTAAACTTAACCAAAGCCAGCAGGATCTCCTTACAGTGACATTTACCCAACAAGAAATATTACACATAATAAATAATCTTAAGATAGATAAAGCCCCTGGACCGGATGGCTATACAGCAGACTTTTATAAAATTTTAGTAAAAAAGTTTCAAAAATTTTATTATGACTATTCAGTTATATAAAATAAAATGGTATAACAGACTTATAGTCTAAATAATTCTAAAACAATACTTTTCCCAAAGTAAATTCTGACACTAAAAAAACATTAAATTACAGACCGATTTCACTTATTAACATAGATATTAAAATATTTGCCTCACTAATGGCAAACAGATTGAAACCATTATTACCAAGTATAATCTCACCTAACCAATCTGGGTTCCTTCAGGGCAGAGTAACCTGTAATCACAATAACTTTAGATACACTGATTGTACTGTTTGAACAACATGAAAATTCATTATTTGCACTTGCTCTGGATGCCTCCAAAGCCTTTGATAACCTCAATTTAAGCTTTTTTATGCTGCATTTCAGCCTACCTCAAGCATTTATTAATGCAATAAAAACTCTATACATAAATGCCCACACAATCTTACATGTAAATAAGATTATTTCACCTCTAGTAAAAATTAGTAATGAAACAAGGGAAGGGAGTCCACTGTCCACCTACTTATTTAATATAAGTCGGGTGCCAGGATCCGCCACATAACGCAAGCACTCAGGTCACTCCAAAGCAAGTACAAGTATGACTCCGTCATTGTCCATGCTGGTGTGAATGACCTGAGACGTACCTCCCTGGACTACATGAAAAGAGACATAGAGGAGCTCTCTGACCATGTAACCCAGGCTGGTATGTCCCTGACCTTGAGTAGCATCTTGCCCTCACCAAGAATGATGCCACAGTATAAAGACAAAATGATCAGTTTCAACAATTAGCTAAAGTACTGGTGTCATTCAAAGGGGATCCAGTGTCTGTCAGTCTGGGATGACATGCTCGACAAGCCACGATGCTTCGCTAGGGATGGCTTGCACCTGTCACCCTTAGGCTTTCGTATACTGGCCAAGGCTCTTGCCACCCCCATAGTGCCTTTTTTAGGCAAGGCTCAAAGGACAAACCCACCTCCATAGACAACCTAAAGATAAAAAAACTAAAGGTAATGCTACTCAATGCCAGAAGTCTAAACCTCAAGATGCACGCACTCGAGACTCTCCTCAGTATGGAGAAAATCGATGTCTGTGCAGTAACAGAAACCTGGTTCAAGGCTCCTGAGAGCACCCCAGCACTACCAGGTTTTAACTCATACCATGCATTTCGGCCCCAAAACTCGGACCGAAGCACAAAAGGAGGGGGAATATCTATATTCATCAAAGATACCTACACCTCCAGGTTAGTGGCACTGCACGAAGCATCGGAAACCATCCATGTGCAACTAACAGCGGGCAAAACTACCTTTCAGTTTGTAGCCTGCTACAGAACACCCTCCCTGTTACAGGAACCCCACTTGGCATTCCTGAGAACACTGGAGAATATGAAGGTCTCTCCAAACACTATGTTATTGTGTGACTTCAACTACCCAAACATTGACTGGGAAAACTACTCAAGCCCAAACACCCTCGCCCAACGGTTCCTTGAATTTGTAAACTCTAACACAATGGAACAACTGGTCACCACTCCCACAAGAGGGAACAACATATTGGACCTGGTCATCACCAACATGGGGACTCTATGTTCCACACCAGAGGTAATCCCCTCATTGGTAAGATCAGACCATAAACAAATTTCACTGGACATCCATATCCCGTCCCCACCCCTAGCCAAGGAAATCACTGTAAAGAATTTCTCAAAAGCCAACTTTGCACTTCTCAAGACTGAGGTGGAATCCTTCAAAGCAATACGACCATGGTCGTATTGCTTGGATTATCTTCTTTTTTGTTTTGGTTGTGCATATATATATATATATATGGAATCCTTCAAAGCCCCTGGGCCAGAGGATAATACAGCCCAATCCGCAGAATCCTTTACAAATGCATTCTATGAGCACCTGCAGGAATGCATGGATCGTGCTATCCCAAATAAAACCAAGACTCACTCCTCCAAAAACAGGAGACCGGTCTGGTGGACCCCGGCCATAAATAAGCTATACAACAGAAGGAGGAAGCTACTACATGACAGAGCAAAATCCCAAAAAGGGAAGGCATCTCTGATCAGTATTAGCAAGAAACTTCGATCCCTCATAAAATCATCAAAGGCCAGTTTCAAAAGAAAAATTGCCCTAGACACTAAAGATAATCACAAGGCCTTCTTTAGTTATGTCAGAAACATGGGCGGAAACTCCCAGATATGCTCTGAATTGTTGCATAATGGTACAAAATATACCGAACCTACAGACATAGCCAACATCCTGGTAGACAGATTCAGCGCAAACTTCTCCCCCCCTTCCCCCCCAAAGGAGCAAACTCCTATCCCAACTGAATGTAACCTCCCTGACATCACAGATGCACAGGTTAAAGTTGCCCTCTCCAAAGCAAAAAACACAGCATCTATGGGACCGGATGGTGTCCCAGGCTGTGTCTTACATGAGCTCCAAGAAGAACTGAACCCTCACATTACGTCACTGTTCAAACTTAGCCTTACTACAGGATATGTACCCAAAGAATGGCATACAGCTACAGTGGTCCCACTCCACAAAGGTGGTGCCACAACGGACCCCGGAAACTATCGCCCCATAAGCCTGACTAGTCTGGTCTGTAAAGCTATGGAGCGTATTATCATGAAACCCATAAATAAAGACATTGGGAGCCTCCAGACACTGGACCCTACCCAATTCGGCTTTTTTAAGGGCAGATCTTGCCTCTTAAACCTAGTTGATTTCTTTGAAACAGTTACCAAAGCCATAGATGAGGGCAAGGTAGTCCACACAGCCTACCTGGACCTCGCAAAAGCCTTCGACACAATACCCCACTCAGGCATCATAAATAAGCTTACCAGCTTAAATATCAGCCCCTATATCACAAGATGGGTTGCAAACTGGCTCAGAGATAGAACCCACATGGTCAGAATCGCAGGTGCCATGTCAGAATCCAAACCAGTTACAAGTGGCATCCCACAGGGCTCAGTTCTGGGACCTCTCTTGTTCGGTATATACTTCTCTGAGGTTCAGGCTAACACGGGGGGATTATGGCTGACAAAGTTCGCAGATGACTGCAAACTGGGGGCCATAATCGAATCTCCAGCTGACACAAGCATCCTCCGAAAGGGTCTCACAGAGACTGATGTTTGGTGCCAGAGCCACGGCCTCACGCTAAATGCTAAAAAGTGCATAGTCATCCCCTTTGGGAAAAACAAGGTGCCCACAAACTACCACATAGGTGGTAATCCATTAAGTACGGAAGAAGTAATTAGAGATTTGGGGACCAACGTAGATAGTAATCTCTCCTTTGATAATCACATTGCCAAAGTGGTTAGAAAGACCTTCTATATAGCTCACCTTATCACGAAAGGGTTCGCATCTAGATCAAGAGAGGTCATTGTGCCCCTCTACTCGTCACTCATCAGGACCATAATTGAATACAATGCCCCTTTTGGGATGTACCTTACCCGACACCTGCAGCAACTGGAGAGACCCCAAAAGTACCTCACCAAGAGGATCATGGGCTACAAACAGATGTCCTATGCAGCTCGACTAAAGAAACTCCAGCTCTACTCAGTTGCTTACCGCCTAATCAGAGGTGATCTATGCCTGACGTACAAAGCCATGTCAAACCCAGAATTAATGGACATGCTCCACCTCAAAAAATCCAAGTCCCTTAGAGCTACACGCTCCAGGGTCCTAAACCTCAGCACAAAAATAAATAGGACATGCTGGAGGGAGAGATTCATTTCCCAGAGGCTCCCCTCACTCTGGAATAGAATCCCAATTCATGTTAGACATAGCCCCTCGCTGACCCTCTTCAAGCGAAATTTGGACGCGTGGATGGGAAATCGCAAATTCACCCCTGGGATCTCTCCTGTGTCCCTGCTAGACAGAGGCACAGTAAACTAATCTTAAAAGGGTACCTTCTGTGACCTACTTTATAGAGGCACAGTAGGCTAATCTAATAGGGAGGCGGAAGCCAAATACACTCTGGCTAGGCTTATAAATGCCCTAGGGCAGATAGCCTAGTATCTACCTATGAACCTATATATATGTAGAACCACTCTTCCTTCTTATAATCCAAATAACTTTTCACTACATTTCTATAATAAATAATACAAGGCTTACATTAACAGCTTTTGCTGATTACTTAAATATTAATTTTACACTACCCAGTACTGATAACTCCTGATCTTCTTTAGTACTGATAACTCCTGATAAACTTAACAAATGCTACTCTACATCTTCACAAAATTGCATACACTGTGAAGTCCAAAGAGCTGTTATTGTTCATATCTTTTGGAGCTGTAAATGTTCATATGTTATGGTGTTCGTTAAAAATCAGACTAGAAAAAATGGCATATGAAAAAAATACTGTGTCCTGGGAATTTGCAATTTTACATATTCCTCATCCAGGACTAATAAAACAGAAATATCTACTTTAATTATCATCTTCTCACTGATGAAACTATACATGTCAGAGAACTGGCTTGACAGATTAAAGACATCATGGGATAGTTTTGAACAAGTGGTGATCAAATATATAACGGACCATAAGTTAATAGTTAATATTCAAAACAAAATATGCACAATTTTGGACTACTTTTCTTAATCATATACTCCAATAAACTCACATTTTCACAAATAAATATAAGTTAAAATAAAGAAAAAACATACTATCAAGAAATTGTAGTTATTAGTTATGGTTAACAGTGGTGTGTATTACTGCTATTGTATTAATTAAATCATAGTAGAAAAGGCATTTAGTACTTTGTGCACATACTTTGATTTTTTTTTATTTTAGGCATTGCTACATTCCTTGTAATTAACTTAACGCTAACCAAATTTCTCAAACACATTGCTGCTGCATTCTCAAAATACTGTACTTTTACCTTGTATATTTTCATATTGTATAGTTCTCTCTGTTTTTGTACTAAGTATCTTACAACTTGAATTGTTAGGTTTCCTTCTTATTTTTTAATTACTTTCCTGGAACTTTTTTTCTCAGGTCTCCACTGAAAAAGAGCTGTCTGGGCCCAGTCTGACTAACCCAGTTAACAAATATAAAAATAAATAACATTATTAATATTCATTTTCTTTTACTTTTTCAATGTGTTAAAGAAGAAATAATCTGAATGCACAAATGCGTATCACATGTTGAAGACGTTTTTGATACATATACATATGAAAGTTTAAATAAAGATATTTGGATAAAAAGAAGGCATAATACTTCACCTCTCCCTCCCAGTTATAAACATATACATTCATTTTAAGTTCAAATACAGAAAAGTACAACTATTAATATGATCCTTGTCACAAGTCTTTCCTTATCTGAACACTCATAATAGTATCCAAAACAAATACAACCAGCAATGTATTTTTCATGATGCATGGTTTTCTAAAGACTGTTGCATATGCATGCAGTTATTTTATGTAATCCCTATTTTATCTAATAGTGTGCAATCTATCTTACACACAAACAATTGGTTTATGTTATCCCTGTTGCATCCTACATCATTTTATGTAGTCCTTAATGCATCCTGTAGAGCACAATCTATGTTACATACAAACAATTGTTTTATATTATATATCATTTTAAGTCATCCTTATTGCATCCTGTAGAGTGTAATCTATGTTACATGCAAACAATTATTTTGTGTTGTACATTATTTTATGTAATCATTACTGTATCCTATAGAGTGCGATCTATGTTACATGCAAACAATTATTTTGTGTTGTACATTATTTTATGTAATCATTATTGTATCCTATAGAGTGCGATCTATGTTACATGCAAACAATTATTTTGTGTTGTACATTATTTTATGTAATCCTTATTGTAACCTGTAGAGTACAATCTGTGTTACATACAAACAATTGTTTTATATTATATATTATTTTAAGTAATCCTTATTGTATCCTGTAGAGTACAATCTACGTTACATGCAAACAATTGTTTTATGTTGTACATTATTTTATGTAATCCTTATTGTATCCTGCAGTGTGCGATCTATGTTGCATGCAAACAATTGTTTTATGTTGTAGATTATGTAATCCTTATTGTATCCTGCAGAGTATGATCCATGTTACATGCAAACAATTATTTTATGTTGTAGATTATTTTATGTAATCCTTATTGTAACCTGTAGATAACAATCTATGTTACATACAAACAATTGTTTTATATTATATATTATTTTAAGTAATCCTTATTGTATCCTGTAGAGTGCAATCTATGTTTCATGCAAACAATTGTTTTATGTTGTACATTATTTTACATAATCATTTTTGTATCTTGTAGAGTGCGATCTATGTTACATGCAAACAATTGTTTTATGTTGTACATTATTTTATGCAATCTTTATTGCATCCTGTAGAGTGCAGTCTATGTTACGTACAAACAATTGTTTTATATTTGATATCATTTTCTGCAATCCTTATTGTATCCTGTAGAGTAAAAGTTATGCTGCATTCCTTTTTTTGGTGTATAAACATCCTCCATGCTGCATTACTGTCTAAACATTACTGTGTATGCGCATCTATGATATATATTCCTGGATGCGTCCTTTAGCATATGGTCAATATCAGATCATGCTTTTTTCGCTATAATTTGTATATGCAAAAATAATGTTATTTTTCATTGAGTCTATACTCCTAGGATGAATCAGAAAATGGTCCCGCAGGATTACTGCTCTATCTCAGTTAACTAAGACAAATAAATAAATGAACAGAAATGTTCTGTTTAAGTTTTTTGTCTTATTGTCTGTTATCCCTATATGATATACTGAAGTTTTATTCTTACCTTATTTTTATCTTATTTTATGCCTTCTTATTGCTTAAGGTTTATAATATCCTTGACTTGTATTTTGTTCTCTACAGTTCTTGAGTTCAAGTATATTAATAAATTTGAAATTAAAGCTGAAATTAACTTAGGATCTAACAACCTAAACTAAAAATATATGCTGTAACTGTGGCCTTCTTAAAATGACTCCTGCACTTATCAGCTGAACAGGGAAGCTACAACAGAAAAATTACAGCCTCAGCTGAGCATTCATGGTACAGATTTCATACTCACAGCCATGGGTCACTAGACGGAGCATTCAGAGACTAATGTGAGCTCTTTTTTCAACTTCACGACCTAACATATCTCTACTTTCATAACCTTACCAGGGTTCTCACACCCCAACTTTCATTTTTATGGCTTTAATATGAAGAATGACATATAAAATGAGTTTTTAGAATGCAAATTGGACAGTCACAGACTAGCTTGGGTTCTCAGGATCAAATGGACTATTACATTCTAGGCTGAATGCTTATGGTCTGGATATTTGCCCTTAAATATAGGTTCCTTAAAGCAACTGTACTTACAATGTAAATAAACTCAGTCAACTATATTTTAAGCACATTGTTTTTGAATTTCTCCATAACAGTTAAAATTGAAAATACAATAAAGCAGGTTCCTTATAAGTCTGTGGTGGGTGCCAACAGTACAGATATCACAAATACTAGTGTATACAGATCTGTCTCTATGGCTTCTGTTACAAGACTAGCTAGGGGAAGGCTTGTTTCAGCTCTACTGAGCAAAACTGCAGTATTATCCCATCCAACATATAATGCTATAATAATAGAAATATGGATGCCATTAGGATCAGTCAGAAAAGACAAGCAGATTTTTATATGAATTATGAACACAAAACTAGTCTTTGAACAGCATTTAAATAGTATCCTCTACATATAAGGATTATGCAATGTATATTTGCTTGTGTGTGTGTGTGTGTGTGTGTGTGTGTGTGTGTGTGTGTGTGTGTGTGTGTGTGTGTGTGTGTGTGTGTGTGTGTAAAAGGATGAAGGGACACAAATAGTATGAAGAGTTTTGGAATTCCTCTACATATAAATGTTTCTGTATTTTATTCTGTTTTATTTTATATTTATTTTGCTGCAGTTTACTAGTAAACCATAAACCCTTGTCTTTTTATCAAAACATGAAGGCAACAAAATTATTGTCTTTCCCCCACGCACTAGACTAAACAGTTAGAAAACAGATGCATGTATAATAATAGCCTGCCTGACCTGAAAAGGGAAAGAAAATGGCATGCCAAACCTCTTCTTCAACAGTGTAATTTCCTGTGCCTTCAGAATATTTCCCTGCAGTTGTTTTCTTACAGAGAAAATCACTGATTCAGCTTTCTGCTCTTGCTTCTAAGCTAGCTGTCACTATTTTGTAAAATGACTTGCAAAGTAATATTTAGAGGAGAGAAAGACCAATGCAGCAGTAGGGGAAAGCAGACAATCTCTGTGCATTGTACACAGCCAGCATAATAAAGACCACTGAGGCAATAAATAACAGAAGTGTGACAGAAAACTGCATCACAACAGAATGCCTAAAATGTCTGTGCTCTGTATGTGCGTGTATGCATCCAAGATGTTGTGTGTGCGTGTGTGTGTGTGTGTGTGTGTGTGTGTGTGTGTGTGTGTGTGTGTGCGTGTGTGTGTGTGTGTGCAAGTGAGTGCCTGTGGATCTATCTGGCAGAGACAACAAAGACATGTCTGTGATACCTTGCTTTTAGCTGCAAAAGACTGTTGGCTAAACAAAATGACTTTACTGAGCTTAACAAGAGCTTTGTCCTAACTTCCAGCTCTTGATCACAAACCTCTCAACTGTCTAGATTTTTTGCAGAGTGCCTAAATTTTTGTCTCATATTTCTGGTCTGCTTCTCATAAAATTGTGGATTTCTGACAAATCAGTGGCACATCCTTGAGGACTGAAGTAAAAAAATAATGATAAGCATTTCAGTTTCAGTCTTCATACCATTCAGATAATCCATGCTAATGCAAAAAGTTGTTCTATCAAATTTCAAGTCTGTAAGCAAATTTTGTAAAAGTTGTCCCTATTTTTGGGTCTTTGTTCCCCCATTATTTATGGCTGTGTCCAGATTTCTTGCTCTAAGAGGTTGAGAGGTATGATGACCATCACAACATCAGCAGAAATAATGCTGTACCCAGGATAGTCAAATTTCCAGTTTCTTCGGCTCTCACTTGTGAACAAGACCCCAAGACAGTTAAAGCTCTGCACTCTTACATCCTCACCTACAGACAGTAAAATACTATTTTTCTTGGAGTGAGCAATGACTTCTGATTTGAGAATGTTTATCTTTATTATGGACATTTCACAGTCAGTACTGAAACTCTCCAGTGCATGGCAGAGGTCAACACTGCATGCAAGCAGCAAGAATGGAGCCCCTCATTCCCCAGATTGGATACTTGCCAAATCTCAGCTGTATTTTAATATCCTGCCAATGAAAATAAAATGAGGCAAGCCACACCTTTTTGTGCTGTCCTGTTCCCATTATGCAAGTATCTGACTTCACCAAAAATGGCAACTCTTGATTTGCAAATACAGGGCCTTAAGAGAATGCAGCAAAAGCCCCAGCACCCCATACTGTAGTATCACCTCCCACAAAATATTCCAGGGAACAGAATCAAATGCCTTTCTCAGGTCAAAACACTCATGTAGACTATAGTGGCAAATTCCCATAATTCTTCCAGTACTTGTGGAAAAGAGTTGTTTCTCTGTTCAACAGCCAAGATGGAATCCACATTGCACATCTTAAAGGAGACATTATATTTTTAAATGAAGCTTCCTTTCAAAAAAAATGGTATATACCTTCCTGGGAAGACTGAGAAGCATGATCCCTCAATAAATGCAGCACACTCTCTTTTACCCCTTTCTAAAACTGGCTGTCACTAACCCAGTTTGCCAGTTAAGTGGAAAGATGCATTAACTACACACTAGAAAGGTTCATTAACTATATCAAGAAATTTAAACAGAGTCTTTGATTTTGTCCCTTCCCCATCATTAATCTTAGTTTTGCCACTGGTTCTGAAATTATCTTTCAAGAGCCATACATTTTTCCTTCCGTTTCCACCAGTTGAGGTCAGCATTTATCCATCTTTTGAGAAAACAGCCTCGGGAAAGTACAGTTGTGTATACTTACCATAAATGTAGATGTTCGTGTGTATTCACTGTTGCAGTCATCACATTCGGGTTATCTGCTTGCAGTAGCCCTCAGCCAGCCTGACTATCAAAGTCTTGGGTCCTGCGTCGGTTGCTGTCCCTTCTTCTGTGACGTCAGGGATATAAAGCATGCAGCTGACGTCATTACATCAGTTTTTCTTGCCCCAGATAATTGGAAGCAATTTTATATATATATATATATATATATATATATATATATATATATATATATATATATATATATATATATATATATATATATATATATATATAAGGTTATACCACCAACAAAAAAGCAAATACATCAAAAAGCTTTTAAGCATGGTAAAGGAGAAAAGAGGTATAGCCAAAAGAAGGGGCTGGAGGAAGGGTAACCAGGACTGCAACAGTGAATACACTCGAACATCTACATTTATGGTAAGTGTACACAACTGTACTATGTTCTTCGTGTTTCACTGTTGCAGTCATCACATTTGGGTAGATTCCCAAAGCTAAGAATGGGAGGAGGAATTTAGACAGCATTAGGACCAGCTATAAGGCCCTGCAAGACTGCAGTGGGAAAGCCAGCTCTGGATTTAGAGAAAATTGGAAAATGGTAATGCTGGGTGAAAGTATGAAAAGAACTCCAGGTAGCAGCTTCTAGGATGTCCCTGGTGGGGATACCTCTGAGGAAGGCTGTAGAGGTAGATGCAGCCCTGGTAGAATGTGGTCTAATCCCCTGTGGGATAGGTTTTCCATGGGTTCTCAGGATCAAATGGACTATTACAGTCTAGGGATATTTGCCCTTAAATATAGGTTCCTTAAAGCAACTGTACTTACAGTGTAAATAAACTCAGTCAACTATATTTTAAGCACATTGTTTTTGAATTTCTCCATAATAGTTAAAATTGAAAATACAATAAAGCAGTAGTAGAAATGGATGCAATGGCCTATCCATTTAGAAATGGTTTGCTTTGAAATAGCCTTCCCCTCTGCCCCTGCAGCAAATTCCACCAGCAGTTGTTCAGATTTACTTTGAGGTTTAGTCCTGTCCAAGTAAAATCTAAGTTGTCTGTGCACATCTAAGGAGTGCAGTATCTGTTCCCCTTTGTTCTGTGGATTAGAAAAGAAGGTTGGCAAATAAATGGACTGCTTAAGAGCCACACTGGATACTACCTTGGGCATAAAGGAGGGATTGGTCCTGAAGGACACCCTCTCCGCATGAAAGATGATGAAAGGCTCCATTGCTATAAGGGCCTGTAATTCTGATACCCTTCTTGCTGAAGTGATTGCTAAAAGGAAGGCTGTTTTCCAAGAAAGGAATTTTAACTCTGCACTTGCAGCTGGCTGAAAAGGAGGAAGAGTGAGTTTTTCCAATATAAAGTTAAGGTCCCAGGCTGGAGTAGGGGCTCTCCTGGGTGGTCTTAAGTTTTTTGGCCCTCTGAGGAACTGCTTGAGCAGTGGATGAGAGAAGAGGGGTGGCTCTGTGCTGTAATCATCTGAAATGGCTGAGGCATGAATTTTGATGGAGGAAAAAGAAAGGCCCTTGTGAAGCATCTCAGTTAAGTATTGAACAATCTGAGGTACATTGGGTGCAGCTGTGTCCATCCCTTGAGTTTGATTCCAGGCACAGAATCTTTTCCATTTTCAGCATAAGATTTTCTAGTACTAGGCCTTCTTGCCTCCAAATGACATCCAACACTTGTTTACTGAGGGATGGAAATGGAGAGATTAGGTAATTAGCCATGCTGCCAGGTTCAGGGTTTGAAGCTGAGGGTACAGAATCTGTCTCTCCTGCTGTGACAGCAGGGTAGGGGTCTGAGGCAGGTGCTATGGAGCCAGCATTGACATGCTGTGGAAGAGGGGGTACCAGTGTTGACGTGGCCAATCTGGTGCAATCAGTATCGTCCTTGGTTTGTCCTGTTTGATCTTTAGTAGTACTTTGGAGAAGAGAGGCAGAGGAGGAAAGGCATAAACTGATAGATTTTTCCAGCTGAAGGACAGAGCATCCACTTTTCAAGCTTGTTTGTGGGGAGTCCTTGTGCAGAATTTGTCCAATTGGTAGTTCTAGGGGGAGGCAAACAGGTCTATATCTGGGCTCCCCCATTTGTTTATCAACATGTTGAAAGTCTTTGGTTCCAGTTTCCACTTGTGTGGGTCCATTAGATTTCTGCTTATTTCGTCTGCCAAGGTATTTAGCTTTCCTGGCAGAAATTGAGCCTGTAGATGCATTTGGTAGCTCAAGGCTGTGTTCCACAGAGCCATGGCTAGTCTGCAGAGGTGGTATTAATGTGTAACCCCTGCTTGTTTATGTACCACATAACAGTGGTGTTGTCCGTCTTTACCATTAATTGTCCTGGAAGAATGTGGTCCTTGAAGGCTGTCAGAGCATTCTGTACAGCTAGCATTTCTTTTTGATTGATATGCAGGTGCATTTGACTTGGGTTCCATTTGCCCTGAATGCATTTCCCTGCCAAGTGAGCCCCCCATGCATAGTCTGATGCGTCTGTTGTTAGGGATTGGGCGGCAGGGGGCAGAGTGAATGGTAGACCTTTTTTTTGGTGGAAGGCCTCTGCCCACCAAAGGAACTCTAACTGTAGGTAAGGAATGATAGTAATCACTGCTTCTAGATCCTGAGAATGTTGACACCATAGGCTTTTTAGATACAATTGTAGTTTCCTCATACGCAGGTTTGCATATAGAATTAGTAGAATGCAGAAGGCCATGAACCCCAAGGCTTGCAGTATTTGCCTTGCAGATAGCAGGGTTTTTGTGGCCATTAGTCTGAAGTAAGTTGTCAAATTAATTTGTTTCTCTGGCATGAGGAAAGCCATCTGGGAACTTGTGTTCAAGCTTGCTCCCAGGAATATAATTTCCTGACAGGGTACCAGATGTGATTTCTTTTCGTTTATGGTGTACCCCAGACAAGTTAGCACCTTTTGTACAAATGACAGATGATTCAAAAGGATGTCCTGTCTTTCTGCCTGAATTAGACAATCGTCCAGGTATGGGTATATTTGAATAGTTCTTTGCCTGCAAAATGCAATGACTGGAGCTAGGCACTTTGTGAATACCCTGGGTGCAGTAGATAAGCCAAAGGGCAGTGCAGAGAACTGATAGTGCATGCAGCCTGCTTTGAAGCGTAGGTATCTTCTGCAAGATTCCCTGATTGGGATGTGCAGGTGGGCTTCCTATAAATCCAGTGTTGCCAATCAGGCAACTTTGCCTATCATGGGAAGCAACCGGTGAAGAGTTAGCATCTTGAATTTTGGAATCACCAAAAAGGTGTTTAGGATAGAAAGGTCCAGGATAGGACGTCATGATTTGTCTTTTCTGGGTACCAGGAAAAGTCTTGAGTAGAAACCTTGTCCCTTTTCCTCTTCTGGTACAGTTTGAATAAGTAAGTTGAGTAAGCCCTTGTGCTTGAGAGAGAAAGTACTTGCTTTTGAGCCTCTGCCCACTGATTTGGGGGTAGATCTGGCCAACCGTTTGGGGTTGGTAACGTGTGGAAGTGAAATCTGTATCCTTGGGAAACTATGTTTAAAACCCATTTGTCCTGGGTAATGAGTTCCCAGTTTTTTGCTTGCAGAGCAATCTTTCCACCTAAAGGAGCAGTCAGTTGAGAAGTGTTTGGAAGTTTTAAAGTTAAGTCATTGAGACAGCTTACCATAGGGGGGGGGTCTTACTACTCCCTGATTTGGAAGTGGGAGCCCCCCACTGCTTAGTCCTGTGCTTACCCTGGGACTGAAGCCTGGGTGTTCTGCTGGTTCTGGGCTTGAACTGAGAAGGCCTGGAAGAGGCAGGAAAGGACCAATTTTTTGAGGGCCAATGCCTACTAAATCTTGGAGGCTGCACTTGTAAAAAATCTTTAACAGTTTGCATAGATTTAGCTTTTCCCTCCATCTTTTTTAGAACTTCTTCTGCTTTGTTGCCAAACAGGCGGTCCTGATTTAAGGGAGCATCCAGCAATTTAGTTTTAACATGATCTGGCAGATATTGCTCCTTAAGCCAAGCATGCCTTCTAAGTACAGACCCGGTGACAGCAGCCCTCAAGATACCTCTAGTGAATCAAAATCACATTGCAAAGTATGTTTTCCGACCATTTCAGCAGAATGCATTAAATCCTGTAAATCCTTATTTTCAGCACAATCAGGAATCAACATAATTTTCTGTTTAAGCAATCCAATAATATGCTGCTGATACTTTAACATATGAAACTGGCAATTTAAGGCCCTGATGGCCAAGGTTGCAGAGGTGTATACCTTCTTACCCCATCTATCCAGGGCCCTGGAATCTCTATCAGTGGGGGTAGAATTTTGGCACTAGTAGCCTTAATGCCCTTGGGTCCCTGTGAAATGGTCTCAGGATCCGCAGTAGGATTTTTAAAAAGGAAGTTCTGAGAATCAAGAACCCTGTAATATCTATTGGTTTTCTGGGAGCAGGAGGTAAAGAGTCAGGGGCCAAGACAGATTCCAAAAAGGCATGGTCAACAATGTCCAGCACAGGAGGGATAGCTAAAGGCCTGTGTTGGGGCAGGAGTAAGAAATATCTAAGTCTTTTTTTAGAATCAGAGTAATCCTGGCTTTCCCACTGAAAATGCTCCCTAAGAGTATGCAAGGTTTCACCAAAAGAAAAATCCTCTGGGGAAGAAGCAAAGGGAGTAGAGTTCTCTGCATCAGAATCCTCATAGGTGGATAAGGGTAAATCCTGGTCATCAGAGGAGACAGAAATTTCAGAATCCTGATCAGAAGTATCATAAGCAAACTCAGTCCTAGATCTCTTAGAGGGGGAAGGTTGGCTTCCCCTGATTAAAGTAATGAGGTCTTTAGCCATTCTTATCATTTGTTTTTAGGCATAGAGGCCTGACCATGCAGTCTGGGCATTAGTTTTCTAGGCATGGTTTGAGTTTTAGGCCTTGGAGAAGAAGATGGCATTGGTTTAATATGCAAGTCAGTAGGCCTGAATACACCCTCAGAAGCCAGTGCCTTCACAGCGGCTCCAGACCCATCCAAGGAAGAGACATCCGCAGGTTCCACAGTTGAAGCATCTCGCTGCATACCGGACTCCGAATGGGTCTCAGTAGAGGCCTACAAATCTGAAGTAGTGGGTATCAGGGGCTGCAAAAGCGCCTCACTGAGTACCGGCGAACTGGCAACTAGCTTAGGAGAAGCATTGTCGGCAGCTTTGGACCTAGGCGGCCTGTCTCTGTCTTTGCGTTTTTTCGGAATGTTGGTAGTTGGGTGGCTTACTGAAGACATATCTGGATAATTGAACCAAGTACCAAAATATTTAGAAGCGAAAATATACCGATGACTAATAGTTCATGGATTAAATAAGGCACAAAACCGACAGCGAGGTATATCGTGGTCATGGCCTAGACAAGGAATGCAGTACGAATGAAAATCTTTATGAGGTATTTGCTGTCCACAAGAAATGCAATTACTGACATTGGTTTAGAGCAAGAAAAAGTTTCCCCAATGGGGTACTTAGCTTTAGTTGAAGAATTCGGTTCTGAAAGTCGAAAACGAAAATTTCAGGAGTCAGCCGACCGGCACTTGTGAAATGCTTCTGCTTCGGGCACTGCACGGCAAGAAAGATGGATGTAATGGCATCAGCTGCATGCTTTATACCCCTGACTACCTGACATCACGGAAGATGAGACAGTAACCGACACAGGACCCAGGACTTTGATAATCAGGCCGACTGAGGGCTACTGCAAGCAGATAACCTGAATGTGATGACTGCAACAGTGAAACACGAAGAACATCTGCACACCCTCCCCCCCAATTCATCAGTTATTTTATAAGAACTTCTTTGAGGCCAGTAGTCTACTGCCTTGCCAAACTCTTCCCACACCTAATCTTGCACTTCAGAGACTGCTGTAACTGCTGCCTTCCCAGCAAGTTTGCTGCTATCAAGCCAATTTGAAGTCCTCCCTTTACTGCTATAATTGAACACAAGTCCTCTTTCTTAACATATTGGCTTCCCTCTTTTTTGAAATCCACCATCAGATTATAGACTTTCCACCACAAACAGAAATGGCTACCTTTTTGCCACAGTTCCAAGCTCCCACCTCAGTGATAGAGATCTTAAACAGGAACCATATCAATGCCACATCCTTTATCTTCCTCAGTAAGTGACAGAGGTTCTTCCAGAGATAGAAGTTGAAATCATTCCATGCAGAAACATCCATCAGGTATTTTCAGCACACTCTTACTACACAACCGGGATTGTTGGGTGCATTCAGCTGCCGCCCCAGCCTCATACCCAACTCATCATCAAACAGTGGTCAGTTAACGGCTCAGCACCACTTATCTGTACTTTGAGCACAGGGACTCTTTTCAGCTGCAGCCTTGTAACATAAAATACCAGCACAATAAAAATACAATACTTAAAAAGAAATAGTTCAATTAATTTACAGTTAAAGGATACTATGGAGTTCAGTAGTAGTTCAAACAGATCCACTAAGGAAGTTAAAATGACTCCGAAGGAATGTGTAGTGATAAAGAAAGTACAGTTGTGTACACTTAGCATAAATGTAGATGTTTGAGTGTATTCACTGTTGCACTCCTAACCAATGGGTTATCTGGCTCCTGGTAGCCCTCAATCAGCCGGAATACCAAAGGTAAGTAAATATGAAATCGGCTGTCGTTGTAAAAGACGACAGGGCGTCCAATACAAAAGGAGACAGCTGACATCACTTCCTCAGTCTTTCTTGCCATAACAGTCAGGAGCCCCCAGAAAACAAGGCTTCAACCAAAAGAAACTTGGCAAAGAAAACCAGATTCAGCCTGTACCTAAGGAAAGGAGAGCAGGAAAGGACCAAAAAAGGGGAAAGGAGGGAGGGAAACCAGGACTGCAACAGTGAATCCACTCAAACATCTACATTTATGTATAGTACAGTGTACACAACTGTACTATGTTCACCGTGTTTCACTGTTGCACTCCTAACCAATGGGTTGATTACCAAAGCCCAGAGAAAAAGGGAGGAGGTACCAACAGAATCAAGGATTGGAGAGAATGCCCTGCAGAACAGCAGTGGCAAACCCTGCCCTGGCTCTAGAAAATAAAGGCAAATTATAATGCTTTGGGAAAGTGTGAACAGAAGACCATGTGGCAGCCTCTAAAATGTCTTTAGTAGGAACACCCCTTAAAAAGACTGCAGAAGTGAAAGCTGCTCTTGTGGAGTGGGTCTGAACCCCTTGAGGAGGAACCTTGCCATGAAAGGAATAACACAAAGTAATACAATGTGCAATCCACTTAGAAATGGTCTGCTTAGAGATAGCTTTGCCCTGAGCTCCAGGGGCAAAACTGACCAATAACTGAGCTGATTTCCGAAGGTCCTTAGTCCTGTCCAGGTAAAACCTGAGCGGTCTGTGCACATCAAGAGAATATAGGATCCTTTCATCTCTATTTTGAGGATTAGTAAAGAAAGTAGGAAGGTGTATGGACTGATTAAGAGTCAGGCTAGAAACCACCTTAGGCATAAAAGCGGGATTGGGTCTCAGAGAGACACGATCTGCATGGAAAATAAGAAAAGGCTCCATAGCCATCAAAGCTTGCAGCTCCGAAACTCTCCTTGCTGAAGTTATAGCCAAGAGGAAGGCAGTCTTCCAATAGAGAAACTTTAAATCTGCAGTGGCAGCTGGCTCAAAAGGAGGAAGAGTAAGTTTCTCTAGAAAAAAATTAAGATCCCAGGCTGGAGTAGGTGCTCTTCTGGGAGGTTTTAAGTTGCAAGCACCTCTGAGAAACATTTTCATCAGGGGATGAGAGAAAATGGGTTGCTCAAAAGAACAATGGGCAGAAATGGCTGAAGCATGGATCTTGATAGAGGAAAAAGAAAGACCACCCTGAAGCAAATCAGACAAGTATTCCAAGATAAGAGGAAGAGTAGGCTGAGAAGCAGATTCCCCTCTAGCCTGCATCCATTGACAGAATCTTTCCCATTTGCCAGTGTAGGACTTCCTAGTGCTAGGCCTCCTGGCCTCCTGAAGTACATTGACCACCTGCTGGGAAAGGGAAGAAGAAATGGATTAATTCATACAATGAGCCATGCTGCCAAATGGAGAGACTGAAGGTGAGGATGTAGAATGTTTCACCCTCCCTGAACCAAAAGATCTGGTTTCAGAGGAACATGCCAAGAAGGAAAATGGGACAGACAGCGAAGCAGCGGATGCCAATGCTGTTTGGGCCAGTCCGCAGCTCTGAGAATAGTCCTTGGTCATTTGTCCCTGATCTTCACTAATACTCTGGGAAGAAGAGGAAGAGGAGGGAAGGCGTACACTGACAGCAATGTCCAAGGGAAGGACAGAGCATCCAATCTCCAGGCCTTGCTGTGATGCTGACTGGTGCAAATAAGTGGTAGAAGGTGGTTGTCTGGGAGAGGAGAAAAGATCCACCTGAGGAATGCCCCAATGTTGAATGATGCTGCAAAAGACTGCTCTGTTCAGTTGCCACTCGTGAGGATCCAGGGTCTGTCTGCTCAGATAGTCTGCCAAAACACTGAGTCTCCCTGGAAGAAACTGAGCTAGGAGATGCAGACCCAAGGATTCTGCTATGGACCAGAGAATCATGCTCTGTCTGCACAGGAGGTAAGAATGAGTCCCCCCCTGTTTGTTGATGTACCACACAACTGTGGTGTTGTCTGTTCTGACAAGCAGAGTTCCTGGAGAAAGAAGATGCTTACAAGCTAGAAAGGCCTGTTGAACTGCAATCAACTTCTTTAGGTTTATGTGCAGGTGTATCTGCTGGGCATTCCAACATGCATCTGCCATCCAGGTGAGCTCCCCAGGCGTAGTCCGATGCATCTGTGGTAAGAACTTGAATGGCAGGAGGGGGGCAAAAAGGCATGCCTTTGTTTTGTAGACAGGCTGTCTTCCACCACAGAAACTCTGTCTGCTGACATGGAAGCAGAGGAATTATCATATCCAGGTCCTGTGAGTGTTGACACCAAAGATTCTTGAGGTACCATTGCAATTTCCTCATATGCAGTCTTGCATACGGAATCATGAGAATGCAAGAGGCCATGTATCCCACAGCTTGCAGGTATTTCCTTACAGGGAGCTGGGACAGGCTAGCCAAATTCTTGAAGTAAACTGAAAGAGTTGCCTGCTTCTCCTGGGTGAGATATATCATCTGGGTAGATGTACAGACTCCCTCCCAGGAATGTTATCTCCTTGGTTGGAACCATTTTCGATTTTTCCTCATTGAGAGTGTAACCCAGAGAGAGAGGAGTCTTTACAAATTCCAACTCCTTCAACAGCTGTTTTTGAGAATCTGCTTGAATTAGACAGTTGTCCAAGTAAGGATAAATCTGAATTTTCTTCTGCCTGCAAAAAGCAATGACTGGAGCTAGGCACTTTGTGAAAACTCTGGGAGTAGTAGATAAGCCAAAGGCCAGCATAGAGAATTGCTAATGTTGCTTGCCCACTCTGAAACAAAGATATTGCCTGCAACTTTCCCTGATAGGGATGTGCAGGTAAGCTTCTTTGAGATCCAAAGTTACCAGCCAGGAGTCCTTGCCTAGCATTAGTAGCAACTAATACAGAGTGAGAATTTTTAACTTTGGAATTACCAAGAAAGAGTTCAGAATGGAGAGATCTAGGATAGGACGCCAGCTGCCTTCTTTTTTTGGAACTATGAAAAATCTGGAATAGAAGCCCTGGCTTACCTGCTGAGTAGGAACTGATTCTATTGCCCCCAGATGTAACAGAGACAAAATTTGCTTTTCCACTTCTGCCATTTGGTTTGGAGGAGTGTCTGGGAATCCTTTGGGTACAGGAAGGGTGTGGAAAGAAAACCTGTGACCTAGGGATACAGTTCTGAGTACCCATTTGTCATCTGTGATGGTGGCCCAGACATTTGCAAAAATGGCCAACCTTCCCCCTACAGATTCTCCGGGCCAGCAGGAACAGGCAGAAGTTGGACATAGTCATTGAGAATGTTTGGACTGAGATGTAGGCTTAGAACTTCCCACCTTGGAAGTGGAAGCATGGCAACGCTTAGACCTTTGAGGGGTAGCCACCTGCCCCCTAGAAGATTTGCAACCTCTAGTCCTAGAATGGTTCTGTCTGCTGATATCAGGAAACATCCAACTCTTAGAAGGGTAATTCTTGCTGAAGTGAGGAGGTTGAACTTGCAGAAATCTTTAACTGTTTGCATAGACTTGGCCTTATCCTTCATCTTTTTGAGCACTTCCTCTGTTTTGCTGCCAAAAACACTGTCCTTATGAAAAGGTCCATCTAAAAGCTTAGACTTGACAGGCTCTGGAAGGGGCTGTTCCCTGAGCTAAGCATGCCTTCTGATAACAGATCTAGTAGCTGTTGCCCTGTAGGAGGCTTCTAGAATGTCAAAACCACAATGTAATGAATGTTTATTGACAAGACTGGCAGAATTCCACAAATCCTTACTCTCTGCCAAAAGAGGCACACTTACAATCTTTGACTTAATAGCCTCTAGGATGTGCTGCTGATACTTAAGCATATGAAAAAGGCAATTAGTAAACCTAATAGCAAGAGCGGCAGAGGTATAAACTTTTTACCCCACCTATCTAGGTTCCTAGATTCCCTGTCGAAGGAACAAGACTTTTGGTAATCATGGCCTTAACTCCTTTAGGCCCTTGAGAAATAACCGCTGGGCCAGCTAGCGGATTCCTGAAAAGAAACAAATGAGAATCAGGGACTCTATAGTACCTGTCAGGTTTCCTGGGAGCAGGAGGAGCTGAATTTGGAGTCAAGGAATTTTCCAGAAAAACATCATCAACCACTTCCAACACTGGAGGAATAGCCAGAGGCTTATGCTGAGGCAAATCCAAAAACTCCCTGATCCTTTTCTTAGATTGGGGATAATCCTGACTTTCCCATTTAAAATGCTCCCTGAGAGTATTCAAAGTATCACCAAAAGAGAAATCCTCTGGAGGAGAAGCAGAAGGAATTGATTCCTCTGCATCTGACTCCTCAAAGGGAGAAAAAAACCCGAGAAACTTCTTCTTCATCAGCAGAAATGCTAGAAGTATCAGAACCTGAATAAGATAAAGCCTCAGGAGAGACATCCCTAATCCTTTTTGGAGGAGGAGGCAGTGAACCCCTAATAAGTGTCAAAAGGTCATTAGCCATTTTAACCATTTGAGATTGAGGGGAACAAGTGGAAACTAGAGCCTGTTTCTTCACAAGCTTACGAATGAAAGATTTACTTGCAAGTCTGAAGGACTCTGGAGGCTTGGCAACCGCCGACGTAGTGGCAGAGGTTGTCGGTATGAGCCTGCTATCTGAACGAAGAATGGAGGCCTCGGACACCGGAGTCAGCTTAGCGGCTCCGGATCCAGCTAAAGAGGAGACAGGCGGAAGGTCAGAAGACAAAATAGCAGCCGGAGGCCTGGGGGACTCTGAAATGGTTTCAACCGAGGCCTGCGGTTGAAAATCCGTGGACTGCAGGGGCTGCAAAGGTGCCTCACTGGCTACCGCAGGACTGACGACCAACTTAACATCATCTGAAGACTTGACCCTCTGAAGCCTGTTATGGTCCTTATCCTTACGCTTCTTAAGGATATCTGAAGCCTGAAGACCAGCGGACGCCATACCGACAAACTTAGGCCACACTCCAAAATGCTTGGCTAAAAGCTTAGCCCGACGATGAATAGTATGTGGATTTAAGGAAGCACAGAGATCACAATTAGGAATGTCGTGGTCAAGGCCTAAACAAATAATACAACAGGAAATAAATGTTTATTTATTTATTTATTATTTATTTATATTTGTTGACCGGGAGTGTCCGACTGGACATAGGTCCATTTTCAGCGGAGGCCCGGGGAGAAAAGCTCCACAGTTAAAATAAACAGACAGTAGTTACATTGGATTACATAGCGATTAAAAATTTACATAGCAATTACTTCCAACATATTTACAGATGAAGAACATAGTACATCAGCAGACAACTAGAATCTTTATATGTGAAGTACATAACAGACATTAACAAATGTTAAAATACGAAGTTCCTGCTGTATAAGTACTAGGCTTATGAGCATCTGAGCTTGCTATAATCAAGGTAGTTAGTGGAGTGGAAAGAAAGGTAGTGGTTGGATGGGGTGGGTGATATTAGAGTGGGAGTTGCAACGGCATAGCCAGCATGTTGTTAAGTGTGCTTTTAGTAAAGTTTTGAAGTGGGTGCATGATGGTACAGAGGTAATTGTGGGTGGGAGGGAGTTCCATAATTTGGCTATGGTGCAAGAGAATAGTGCTTCACCAGCAGAGTTATTGGCTTTAGTGATCTGCAAGTGATTTTTGTTGCTGGATCTTAGTGGTCTGGTGGTGCGATAGGGTTGGAGTAGATTCTGGAGGGATGGGACATTTAGTGGATGGTTTACTAGTTTGTGGGTGAGTTCATAAGTTCATAGGTTCATAGGTTGATACTAGGCTATCTGCCCTAGGGCATTTACAAGCCTAGCCAGAGCGTGTTTGGCTTTCGCCACCCTTCTTAGATTAGTTGACTGTGCCTCTGTATAGTAGGTCACAGAAGATAGTCCATTTAAGGTTAGTTTACCGTGCCTCTGTCTAGCAGTGACACAGAAGAGATCCCAGGGGTAAATTTACGATCTCCCATCCAAACGTCAAGATTCTTCTTGAAGAGGGTCATTGAGGGGCTCTGTCTGACATGGATTGGGATTTTGTTCCAGAGTGAGGGGAGCCTCTGGGATATGAATCTGTCCCTCCAGCATGTTCTATTTATTTCTGTGCTGAGGTTTAAGTCACTGGAGCATGTAGTTCTCATGGATTTGGATTTCTTGAGGTGGAGCATGTCCATTAATTCTGGGTTGGACATGGCTTTATACGTCTGGCACAGATCGCCTCTGAGTAGGCAGTAAACAACTGAGTACAGCTGGAGTTTTTTTAGCCTAACTGCGTAGGGCATCTGTTTGAGTCCCTTGATCTTCTTGGTGAGGTACTTTTGGGGTCTTTCTAGTTGTAGCAGGTGTCGGGTAAGGTACATCCCAAATGGGGCATTGTACTCAATTATGGGCCTGATGAGTGATGAGTAGAGGGGCACAATGACCTCTCTTGATCTAGATGTGAACCCCTTCGTGATAAGGTGGGCTATACAGAATGTCTTTCTAACCACTTTGGCAATGTGATTGTCAAAGGAGAGATTGCAGTCTACTTGGGTCCCCAAATCCCTAATTACTTCTTCCAGATTAATGGATTACCACCTATGTGGTAATTTGTGGGCACTTTCTTTTTCCCAAAGGGGATGACTATGCACTTTTTGGCATTTAGCTTTAGGCCATGGCTCTGGTACCAGTTATCCGTCTCTGTGAGACCTTTTTGGAGGATGCTTGTGTCAGCCGGTGAGTCGATTATGGCCCCCAGTTTGCAGTCATCTGCAAACTTTGTCAGCCATAGTCCTCCTGTGTTAGCCTGTACCTCAGAGAAATACATACCGAACAAGAGAGGTCCCAGGACTGAGCCTTGTGGGACGCCACTTGTAACTGGTTTAGAGTCTGACATGGCACCTGCAATTCTGACCATGTGGGTTCTATACCTAAGCCAGTTTGAAACCCATCTTGTGACATAGGGGTTGATATTTAAGCTGGTGAGCTTATTTATGATGCCCGAGTGGGGTATTGTGTCGAAGGCTTTTGCAAGGTCAAGGTAGGCTGTGTGGACTACCTTCCCTTCGTCTATGGCCTTGGTGACTGTTTCAAAGAAATTGACCAGGTTCAAGAGGCAAGATCTGCCCTTAACAAAGCCAAATTGGGTAGGATCCAGTGTCTGGAGGTTCCCAATGTCTTTGTTTATGAGTTCCATGATGATACGCTCCATAGCTTTACAGACCAGGCTAGTTAGGCTTATACGGCGATAGTTTCCGGGGTCCGTTGTTGCACCACCTTTATGGAGTGGGACCACTGTTGCAGTACGCCATTCTTTGGGTACATATCCTGTTGTAAGGCTGAGACTGAACAGTGATTTTAAGTGAGGGTTCAGTTCTTCTTGGAGCTCATGTAAAACGCAGTGCGGGACACCGTCCGGTTCCATTGATGCTGTGTTTTTTGCTTTGGAGAGGGCAGCTCTCACCTGTGCATCTGTGATGTCAGGGAGGCTACACTCTGTTGGGATAGTCATTTGCTCATTTGGGGGGGGGAGTTTGCACTAAACCTGTCTGCCAGGATGTTGGCAATGTCTGTGGGTTCAGTGTATTTTTTGTCATTTTGCACTAACTCAGAGCATATCTGAGAGTTTCCACCCAGATTTCTGACATAACTAAAGAAAGCCTTGTGATTATCTTTAGCGTGTTGTGCAATTTTTCTTTCGAAGCTAGCCTTAGATGATTTTATGAGGGATCGTAGTTTCTTGCTAGTACTGATCAGAGTTGCCTTCCCTTTCAGGGATTTTGCTCTATCATGTAGTAGCTTCCTCCTCCTGTTGTACAGCTTATTTATGGCTGGGGTTCACCAGACAGGTCTCCTGCCTTTGGAGGAGTGTGTCTTGGTTTTATTTGGGATAGCACAATCCATGCATTCCTGTAGGTATCCATAGAATGAATTTGTAAAGGATTCTGAGGTTTGGGCCATATTTTCCACTGGCCCTGGGGCTTTCAAGGATTCCACCTCGGTTTTGAGAAGTGGGAAGTTTGTTTTTGAGAAGTTTTTGACCGTGGTTTCCTTTGCTGGGGGTGGGGACGGGATATGGATTTCCATAGTGATTAATTTATGGTCAGATCATACCAATGAGGGGTATACCTCTGGTATGGAACATAGAGTCCCCATGTTGGTGATGATCAGGTCCAATATGTTTTCCCCTCTTGTGGGAGTGGTGGCCAGTTGTTCCATAGCATTTGAGTTTATAAATTCTAGGAACCGTTGGGCTAGGGTGTTGGGGCTTGAGTAGTGCTCCCAGTCTATGTTTGGGTAGTTAAAGTCACCCAATATAATGGTGTTTGGAGAGACCTTCATATTCTCCAGTGTTCCATAATAGTGAGAGTTGATACCATTGAAGGAGGTGAGGGAGTTCAAGCCAGCCCAGTTCAGCAAGTGAGAGACAGTGGTGACTAAGGTAGGATGCCCCTCTGTCGAATTTGGCAATTTTGTTGTAGCAGGTCTCTAGCTTGTTTAGATCGCATTGCCTTAGGTTGGTATATATTGGAGAGGCATAAAGTAAGGTGGAGATAAGGTGGGAATTTGCTATTGAAATATTTGCTGCTTTGGTGAGAAGATGCTTATTTCTGTATAACGCTCCTAGTTTTTTGTGGACTTTTTTTATGGTCATGGATATGTGAATGTCAAATTTTAGTTTATTGTCTATTTCCACTCCTAGCAATTTGGTGTGTTCAGTTGGGTATATAGTGGTGTTGTCTTTTGCTGTGATGTTAAAGTGAGAGTTGTTTTGAGTATGTTTGGTGGGTTGGAAGATGAGTAGTTTAGTTTTGTTTGGGTTGAGAATTAATTGGGCATTGGATAATCAAGTTTCAACAGAGGAAAAGGCTTCCTGTGTGACTTTTTGCAGTTTGGGTAGGGACTGGGCTGAGCAGATGATGATCGAGTCATCTGCGTATTGTATGAGTGTGCCATGTGTAGTGGCAGAGGCTAGATTATTTGTGAAAACAGAGAAGAGTAGGGGTCCAAGGATGGATCCTTGGGGAACCCCTATGGAGACAGGTAGTTGGGGAGATATGTCATTCTGCCAAACAACAGATTGTTGGCAGTCAGACAGGTAACTCTGAAACCAGTTGGTGACTGATTGTGAGAAGGATAGGTTATTGAGGACAGAGATAAGTTGTTTGTGTGGGACCATGTCAAATGCTTTAGATAGGTCTAGGAAAGTAGCAGAGGAGAGATAGCCATTGTTTTTATGCTGAAGGATAGTGTTAGTAAAGGAGAGTAAGGCAGTGGTGGTGCTATGGTTTGGTCGGAAACCATGCTGAGTATTGGAAAGGATATTGTTAGTAAGGAGGTAGTCTGAGACCTGAGAGTGTATGCATCTCTCTAGTATTTAGGAGAGTGGAGATAGAATAGCTATGGGGCGGTAACTGGTTAGTTCTGTGGAGGGTCCACCTTCATGGAGGGGAATTATATGTGATACTTTCCACAGTGTGGGAACATAACTTTCTGACAGAGATCGGTTAATCAAGATGGATACTGGGTAGGCCAGAGCATCAGCTGCGATTTGTAGGTATTCACTTGGGAGGTTGTCTGCTGCTAATTTGGTGGGTTTAAATTTAGTTAAGAGTTTTTTTATGTTGGAGGTAGGTACAGGAGAAAAAGAGAAGGCAGTGGGGAGATTAGTAGTTGAAGGTGTGGGTTGGAGGGGAGGGGGTTGTGTTGTTTAGCTAGTGATAGCATGGTTTGTGTGAAGTGTGTGTTGAATGAGGTATATATTCTATATATATATATATATATATATATATATATATATATATAGGCAATATTTTCTGAGGAGTGAGGGATGTTAGGAGGAGGGGTACTGACTTTACCTGGGTGGAGGATGGAGTTTATGGAGGACCAGAATTGTTTGGGGCTGTGTTCGGAGGAGTCTAGGGCAGACTGGTAGTATTGGAATTTGTCCTGTTTTATTAGCTTTTTGACTCTATTGCGTAGTTCTAGGAATTTCTGTCTAGTTGAGGGGGTCTTGGTTTTGCGCCAGTGCTCCCAGGCTTTATCCCTGTTTTTCATTTCTGACTTAGTGGTTTTGTGTAGCCATGGGGAGGGTTGTGCTTTGATTCTGGAAAGTCTTATGGAGGCATGGTAATTAAGGATGCTCAGGAAGGTAGTATTAAAAATTCAAATGCGTCATCAAGACTGAGGTACTTTAGAGGATGCCAGTTACATTCTTTGAGGGATGAGATGAATGTGAGTGGGTTAAAGTTTATTTTTTACGTATCTGACGGTAGACGACAGGTTTAGCTTGGTATAGGTATTTTTTCAGTAGGAATGTTGGGGAGTGATCACTGAGGCTATCTGATAAGCAGCCTGTCATATATGACTGGGGGCTCTTACTGACTAGTATCCAATCCAGGGTAGTGTGCTTGCTGGAGTTTTTATTTATCCTGGTTGGCGATTGGACTAGTTGGGTGAAGCCATGAAGGTTTACATGATGGGTTGGATGGTTGCCAGAACAGGATTGCCAGTCAATATTGAAATCACTTAAAATGATAGTTTCTTGGGGGAGATGGTGGGTAGACCAGCTGAGGAGGTTTTCTAGTGGAGGGATGTTTTGGCCAGGTGAGAAGTAGCATACAATTATGTTGATGGTTTTGTTTTGGTTTATTTTGAGGTTGGTATATATTATTTCTTCATTGCCTATTTGTGGAGATGATGATTTTAAGATCTGGATGTTTAGATGCTGTTTAAATATTACAGCTACACCACCTCCTTTCTTGTTTAGCCAGTCTACTCTTAGTATGCCATAACCTGTAGGGAGTATTTGCTCACTGGTAATGTGAGGTTTTAGCCAGGTTTCTGTCAGGATGACTATATCTGGGGAGTACAATTTTATTTTACATTTTTAACCGGGATAGTCCAACTGGAACAGGTCCATTTTCAGTGGAGGCCAGGGGAGAAAAGCTCCAGAGTTACAAATAAGTGAAAAGAATACAATACTTGCTAACAGCTACACATTACACTTTATATAATACAATGAACAAACAGTAGTAGAATTAATTATTACTAAAGGTTAGCATAGTACCATATATCTTTTAATCTGGTTTGCATGACAGAAAAATGACTACGTTATAGAAACATGGACAGGAGTGCCAGTGGATAAAAGTGGGTAGTTAGGTGATGCATGGGCAGATCCAGGTTTTTCTAAGATGTGCTTTGAGTAGTGATTTGAAGTGGGAGTTTGTGGATGTATTGGTTATGTTAGAGGGGAGAGTGTTCCAGTATTTAGCTACTTTGTAGGGGTATAGGGCTTTGCCGGCAGTATTGTTGGCAGAGGTGATGTTAAGGAGAGGTTTATTAGAAGATCTAAGAGAATGATTGGAAGAGTAGTGGGTTAGCAGATGTTTTAGTGATGGAGTTTTGTTTGGGTTGGTTAGGATATTAAAAGCACATGCAAGCTGTTGGTAGTTAAGTAATTGTGGGAATTCGTGCCATTGAAGGTCAGTAAGTACTTTGCAGTGATGGGTTCTGAAAGGGGAGTTGTTTGCAAATTTAGCAATTCTGTTGTAACATCCCTCGAATTTGTCAAGGTCTGTTTTTCTAATATGGGCAAATATGGGTGCAGCATACAGTAGTGTGGATAAGAGATGGGTTTGGGCTAGGGTGATTCTTGCTTTGTCAGTGAGAAAATTCTTGTGTCTATAAAGAGTACCCATTTTTTGTGGACCTTCTGGATAGTTTGAGCTATGTGAATATCGAAGTACAGATTTTTATCAATCTCAACTCCTAGGAGTTTTGTATGTGTGGTACGAGAGATGACTGTGCCATTTCTAGATGTAATTGAGAAGGTTAGGGAAGTAAATCTAGATTAATTGCGGGCAAACAAGAGAAGTTTTGTTTTATTAGGGTTGAGAATCAATTGGATGTCAGAGATCCAGCCTTCTACAGAAGAGAAGGAGTCTTGGGCCAGTTTGTTTAGGGTGGTAAGAGATGGGGCTACACAGATGAATGTAGAGTCATCTGCATATTGTATTAATGTGGCATGTCTGGAGGCAGTATGTAGGTTATTTGTGAAATCAGAGAATAGTGGGCCAAGTATTGATCCCTGAGCTATACCTATAGAGGTAGGGAGGAGGGGAGATAGCTCAGCTTGCCATTGGACAGCTTGCTGTCTATCAGTAAGATAGCTTTTGAACCAGGAGATGGTAGGGGAGTCAAAGGATAGGACAGAGAGGGCATCAAGAAGTAGTGGATGTGAAACCCTGTCGAAAGCTTTAGAAAGGTCAAGGAAGATAGCAGACATGAAGTTATTATTGTTTCTGAGCTGGTTAACTTCATTTATAAAAGACAGAAGAGCAGTAGTTGTACTGTGGTGAGGGCGGAAGCCATGTTGAGTGAGGGAAAGAAGATTATGTGAGGTTAAGTACTGGAGAACCTGGGAGTGGATACATTTCTCTAAGAGCTTGGATAAAGGAGAGAGAATGGCTATTGGCCAATAGTTGGAAAAGTCGTATGAGTTACCACCTTTATGTAGTGGTATGATGTAGGAGATTTTCCATATCTGAGGAACATAGCCTTCTTTGATTGACCGGTTGATAAGGATTGAGATGGGGTAAGATAAGGAGTCAGCTGCTATTTTCAAAAGGTTTGCAGGTATTACATGGGCTGCAAGAGTTGTAGGTTTTAGTTTACAGATGAACTTCTTAATTTTGCTAGTTGGAACAGGTGAGAGTGTAAAGGGGGATAAGTTATTTGAGAGTTTAGCTGAGTTATTAGGAGTGCTATTTTTAGTAGTAATGGGCAGATCATTGTGTTTGGTGAATTGGCTGGTTAAAGTGTGAATTGAGTCTATGAATTGATGGTTTATTTGGGTAGCGATATTGCTATTTTCATTATTGGGGGATTTAGGGGTGGAGGTGGTAGTTTTACCTGGTCTTAGCAGTGAGGTTAATGTGTTCCAGAATTTTGTGGGTTTTTTGAGTGTTTGTTTTGTAAACTGAGGAAGTAGTTTTGTTTGTCTAGTTTTGTTAGTTTTTTGGCTTGGTTCCTGAGTTGTTTATAGTTTTGTTTACTCTGGTTGGAGTTGGCTTTCTTCCATTGTTTCCAAGCTGAGTTCCTAGATGCTAATAAGGCTCTTGTATCTTTGCTCAGCCATAGAGCATAGTTTGCTTTGACTCTAATTTTTCTGATTGGGGCAGTTGCATTTAGAACTCTAGTGAATGTTTTGTTGAAATATTATACTGCTTGGTCAAGGTGTAGAGTTATTAGTGGCTACCAGTTGCATTGTTTTAGAGTGTCATTTAGTTCCTCTGGGTTTAAGTTTTTGTTGGCCCTGACATGTCTATTGACTAGGGGCTTTGTGATACTGGCAAGTTTCCTAAGGAGAAAAGTAGGGAGATGGTCGCTTAGTCCATCTGGTAGAAGTCCTGTGTGATAGTTACATTTGGGATAGTTCACTAATGTCTAGTCAATAATAGACTGTCTTTGGGATTTTTTTGTCTATTCTGGTGGGTTCTTGGATTAATTGGGCAAATCCATAGAGATTTATTGGAATGGAGGGGTTAGTTGAGTTACATGCTATCCAGTCAGTGTTTAGATCTCCTAGTACAATTGTTTCGTGTGGAAGGTTTTGACTGAGCCACTGAAGAATTTCTTCTATAGTATGGAAGTTATTTCCAGGAGGGATATAGCTACATAGAATGTTAATTTGTTTTTCATTGTTCACAGATAGAGTGGCACCTACGATATCTGCGTTCTGAAATATGGGTATGCCGGTTTAAAGTGGCTGGAGGTTAACTGAATTTTTAAAGAGAATGGCAACTCCACCTCCTTTTCTGCCTGTTCTGTCTAACCTTAGGATATTGTATCCTGGTGGGAGAATTTCATTGTTTGTGACAGAGGGTTTGAGCCAGGTTTTTGAGATAGTGAGAATATCTGGGGAATGGCGAGAAATTAATGCATGTAGGTCTGGGAGTTTGTTTGAAATACTTCTGGCATTGATATTTATGATCAATAGGTTTGATTGACTTTTATTTGTTAGGGTAGTGGAGCAGGGTCCTGGGTTTGGGTGAATGTTTCCTGATATAAGGAGTATTGTGCTAAAAATTATTATATGCTTAATTGTGAGTACTAAACTTGTGAAAACTTTAAAAGGGTTTTTCCTATAGTAAGGATTTGGAAGGTGGGTCTTATTAGTATATAGTATTATGTTGTCTTTAAATAATGTTGGACAGATAGAGAAGTTGGTATATGTGTTAATAGGTGTTAGAGTATGTGTTGTATGATAGGTGGTATTATCTATGGGGTTGAATGTGTGAATGGATGTAATGTAGGTTAAGGAAGAGAGTGATAGTAGGAGGAAAGTTACTAGAAGAAACATGTTAGGGTATAGTGGGAAATAGATGGTATAAGGCCTTAGGATTGAGGGTAGGTTCTAAGGTATGGTAGTAATTAGAGTAATACAAAAGTAGGTGTAATTTCCTGGGGGTGTGGCCAGTAGCAGAAGTTGGTGGAGGGAGGTGATCAGGTGACAAGGAGCACAAATATATTTGGATGATGTGGGGGTGGGTGGGAATTGGGGGCAGGGCAGAGGAGAAGAGTGAGCCAAGCTGTAGTGAGGCGAACAGAGCAGGGCACAACCCGACCGGGCTATTACAGAGCCAATCGGTATGTGCTGTTAAGGTAAGTTCAAGCACACAGCTTACCAGGGTAAGGTTTTGCAGTTGTATATTTAAACCGCTATGAGTTTAGACTTAGCACTATATTCTAGTTAGAGTGAAATCAAACACTACACACTATTTTGTACAATAGCTAAGAAACCTATGCAATACTAGCTAGTGCTTCTGGTTCCCGGGGGAGGCAAAGCAGATTTCAGCCTTTACAAAACAGCCGAGCAATAGACTAAGGTAATTAACCTTGCACGCTTGCAGAAATAAAGCCTTGGCTGTTGGGGATGATTTTGGTGCTGCTGCCAGATAATTTAAAAGTAGTGCAGCAGTCCTCTACCATAGCAAACCTTTCAATGGGGTGGGCTGGGGTTGGGAAACAGCAGCCGTGTGAATATCCTACGCCTCTGAGTTCCGAGAGCACTAGCGTCCTCTGATAACTAAATTGAAAAAAAAAAATTTCTATCGGGAATCTGCTTTCCACAGGTAAGATAATTATTAACTTTTTCTGACATTCGTTAAGGCAAGAAAAGAGGATCCACAACAGGGAACTTAGCTGCAGTTGACTTCAACTTTGTAGTTGAAAACCAAAAAGGTAAACGGCTGACCGGCACTCATGCAAAAATGCTTCTGCTTCGAGCTCTGCAGCAAGGAAGACTGAGGAAGTGACGTTGGCTGGCTCCTTTCGTATTGGACGTCCTGACGTCTTTTACAACCGATGACAGTTGATGTCATATTTACTTACCTTTGCTATTCTGGCCGATCGAGGGTTACCGGGAGCCGGATAACCCATTGAATAGGACTGCAACAGTGAAACACGATGAACATCCCACTAGAAAAAAAGCTTAACTTCATGTTTAAATGAGCAGTCAGTGATTATTTCTTCAGACAGTTATCCATGGTATTTCGAGACAGAGACAGATAAGTTGGGACTTAAATTGGTGAAATGTTAGTAGTAACCCAGCAGAAATGGGTTCCATACCACTATAATCTGGGAGTTGTTAAGGCAACAGTACAGTGAATGGGCTGGCATATGATTCATTAATAGTTTGTTAACTGGGTAAGTGAACTCATCTATGAATCCTTGTCAGCTATGGCCAGAGCCATAAGGGAAACATAACAAAATTAGTATCTGGAGAAGAGGGGAAAGGCATGCCCGAAGGCAAGTAAAGGCTAGGACTGTGATAGTGAGGGTCGGAACTTTGAATGTTGGCAGTATGACTGGTATAGGGAGAGAGCTAGCTGATATGATGGACCGAGGGAAGGTTGGTATATTATCTGTGCAAGAGACCAGATGGAAGGGGAGCAAGGCTAGATGTATCGAAAGTGGTTTGAAATAGTTTTATCATGGTGTGGATGTGAGGAGAAATGGTGTAGGCATTATCCTGAAGGAACAGTATGCTAAGAGTGTTTTAGGGGTGAAAAGAGTGTCGGATAGAGTGATGTTTATGAAGCTGGAAACTGATGGTGTAATGATGAATGTTGTTAGTGCATATGCTCCACAAGTTGGGTGTGCAATGGATGAGAAAGAAAAATTTTGGAGCGAGTTGGATGAAGTGGTGATGACTGTACCCAAGGGTGAGAGACTGGTGACTGGAGCAGATTTCAATGGGCATGTTGGTGAAGGGAACAGAGGGGATGAGGAAGTGATGGGTAGGTATGGTGTTAAGCAAAGGAATGCAGAAGGTCAGATGGTAGTGGATTTTGTGAAAAGGATGGACATGGCTGTGATGAATACATATTTTAACAAGAGGGAGGAACATAGGGTGACATACAAGGGTGGAGGAAGATGCACACAGGTGAATTATATCTTATGTAGAAGGGCCTGTCTGAAGGAGATTGGAGACTGTAAAGTGGTGGCAGGGGAAAGTGTAGTTAGGCAGCATAGGATGGTGGTTTGTAGGCTGACATTGGTGATCAAGAAGAGGAGGATGAGTGTGAGGGCAGCACCAAGGATCAAATGGTGGAAATTGAAAAAGGGTAATTGTGAGGTGATGTTCAGGGAAGAGTTAAGAAAGGCGCTGGGTGGCAGTGAAGAGTTACCAAATAGCTGGGCAACTACAGCAAAGTTAGTATGACAGATGGCTAGAAAGGTGCTTGGTGTGACATCTGCAAAGAGGAAGGAGGACAAGGAGACCTGGTGGTGGAATGAAGAAGTACAGGAGAGTATACAGAGAAAGAGGTTGGCGAAGAAGAAGTGGGATTGTCAGAGAGATGAAGAAAGTACACAAGAGTATAAGGAGATGAGGTGCATGGCAAAGAGAGAGGTGGCGAAGGCTAAGGATAAGGCGTATGAAGAGTTGTATAAAAGGTTGGACACTAAGGAGGGAAAAAAGGACCTGTACCGACTGGCTAGACAGAGGGACCGAGCTAGTAAAGATGTGCAGCAGGTAAGGATGATAAAGGATAATGAGGGAAATGTACTCACAAGCGAGGAGAGTGTGTTGAGCAGATGGAAAGAGTACTTTGAGGGGCTGATGAATGAAGAGAATGAGAGGGAGAGAAGGTTGGATGATGTGCAGATAATTAATCATGAAGTGCAGTGGATTAGCAAGGAGGAAGTAAGGATAGCTATGAAGAGGATGAAGAACGGAAAGGCTGTTGGTCCAGATGACATACCTGTGGAAGCATCGATGTGTTTAGGTGAAATGGCAGTGGAGTTTTTAACTAGATTGTTTAATGAAATCTTGGAAAGTGAGAGGATGCCTGAGGAATAGAGAAAAAGTGTTTTGGTACCAATTTTTAAGAATAAGGGTGATGTGCAGAGCTGTAGTAACTACAGAGGGATTAAATTGATCAGTTAAAGCATGAAGTTATGGGAAAGAGTAGTGGAAGCTACTTGATGATTAGTGATCAGCAGTATGGTTTCATGCCAGGAAAGAGCACTACAGATGCGATGGTTGCTCTGAGAGTGTTGATGGAGAAGTACAGAGAAGGTCAGAAGGACTTGCATTGTGTCTTTGTGGATTAAGAGAAAGCATATGACAGGGTGCCTAGAGAGGAGTTGTGGTATTGTATGAGAAAGTCGGGAGTGTCAGAGAAGTATGTAAGAGTGGTACGGAATATGTACGAGGGTAGTGTGACAGCGGTGAGGTCTGCGGTGGGAGTGACAGATGCGTTTAAGGTGGAGGTGGGATTACATCAAGGATCAGCTCTGAGCCCTTTCCTATTTGCAATGGCGATGGACAGGTTGACAGACGAGATCAGACAGGAGTCCCCGTGGACTATGATGTTTGCAGATGACATTGTGATCTGTAGTGAGAGTAGGGAACAGGTGGAGGAGACCCTGGAGAGGTGGAGATATGCTCTAGAGAGAAGAGGAATGAAGGTCAGCAGGACTAAGACAGAATATATGTGTGTGAATGAGAGGGAGGATAGAGGAATGGTGAGGATGCAGGGATTAGAGGTAGCGAAGGTGGATGAGTTTAAATACTTGGGATCAACAGTTCAGAGTAATGGTGAGTGTGGATGAGAGGTGAAGAAGAGAGTACTGGCAAGATGGAGTGGGTGGAGAAGAGTGTCAGGAGTGATTTGTGACAGATGAGTACCAGTAAGAGTGAAAGGGAAGGTCTACAAGAGGGTAGTGAGACCAGCTATGTTATATGGGTTGGAGACAGTGGCATTGACAAAAAGGCAGGAGTCAGAGTTTGACGTGGCAGAGTTGAAGATGTTAAGATTTGCACTGGGTGTGATGAGGATAGACAGGATTAGGAATAAGTATATTAGAGGGTCAGTCCAGGTTGGATGGTTTGGAGACAAAGCCAGAGAGGCAAGATTACATTGGTTTGGACATGTGCTGAGGAGGGATGCAGAGTATATTGGGAAAACGATTCTAAGGATGAAGCTGCCAGGTAACAGGAAAAGAGGAAGGCCTAAGATAAGGTTTATGGATGTGGTGAGAGAGGACATGCAGGTGATTAGTGTGACAGAGCAAGATTCAGAGGACAGGAAGAAATGGAAACAGTTGATCTACTGTGGCGACCCCTAACGGGAGCAGCCAAAGGAGAAGAAGAAGAGTATCTGGGGACCAACAGCTTCAAGTGAATGGAACCAAGGGTAGAATACTATCTGAAGTATAAAATGTCATTGATTTAAGTGGATATGGCAGCGTTTTATACAATGGGTAAAGCACTAGCTTTACTGAGTATGGTACAGTAATGCTGGAGGTGAGTGACTTAATAAATCTACATATTTGGTTATTAGAACCTGAAGCTTATTACAAGTATGAAGCAACCTTGCAGTGATTATTTGCAAAATGTCTGTGTTTCCCACCTGCAACTGATATGAAACTTTGTAGCAGATGGCCAAGAGGCCTTTAAGTTTACACATTTGAGGTAGGAAGAAAAACTGAGTTGCTTCTCAAACCAGAAACTTGTAAGTATTTAAATTGTTGCAATGAGTCAGGTGAGAGCCCAATGGTGAGGCTACATACCAAGTCTGAGGAACCTATGACTGTTGCAGAAATAAGAAGTTATGTACTCACCATAACGTTCCATCTGAGTAGGTATCTTCATTTGTCTGCAACCTGTGGGATATGGATCCGATCTTGGATCATCATAGCATAGATCCCTAGCTCCTCCCCCTTACCCATAATCCCCTGCCTGCCCTAACTGACCTCAGATCAAGTTTGCCCTATAGCACAGCAGATAAAAGGTGTCCCAATGGGAACATATGCTAACTCAGATGGAACGTTATGGTGAGTACATAACTCGAGATCCATTGAGAGAGAGAAACTTTAGAAACTGACTCTTTAGTATTTTTTAAAGGAGATAAACAACTGACTGGATTGCCTATATGATCCAGTTCTATGGATATATAAAAAAGTAGTTGTCGTGCCCTCATTCTTCTGTAACACTTGGTGACATTGATCCTGAGGATACAAACTATGAGTGAATACCAGACCTTCCAAGAGAGAAATTTGAGATCAACTGGTCAGCCGTTCGAATGGGGACCCTAGTCAAGGCCTGCAAGACTAAGGATAAGTCCGATGGAGGTGTACCACCTCTTTTAACTGGAGGCCTAAGGAGGAAGGCACAAGAGGAAGGTCTTTACATAGTTTAAGCGAGCGAGGTAGTATGAGATGCCCCACATGGTGGCGCGAGATTATGCCAGTTGTACTCTCATCAAGAACGTAGAGGTTGGTGAATCTAGAAGGTTAGAAAATCTAGAATCACCATATCGGGCCAAAGGTCTAAACGATGGTGTTCTGCCCAAATGGTGAAGCTGCTTCCACTAATTTCCGATAAACCTTCCTGGTGGAAGGCTTGTGAGCTGCTACCAGAATGGCTTTGACTGCCCGAGTCCTTATGAGTCCTTATGAGGAGTGGAACTGGAGCAACAAGCTTGAGGTTGGTTGACCAGGTTCGGAGTCGCAAAGACCGGATGGATGAGAGATGAGATCCTGAATGGGATCTACCATCCATGGTGGATGAGGTGAGGTGAGACCATAAGAAGGAACCACGGCCCAGACGAGGCCAGACAAAATGAGGACCATTTGTTCCCCAGCTGCCTGGCTTCTGCAATAAATTTCCAACATCAGGGGAAGAGGAGGGGTAAGTATAAAAGGCAGACCGAGTGCCAAGCATGAACTAGAGAGTCTCTCGGGACTTCCAGAGGAGAGCAAGAGCAAAGTAATCGCTGTATTTCGTGGTTTGAAAGAGAGGCAAAGATCGCATCAAGGTCGCCCCCATCGGCAACACTTGTTTCCGCATCGTGGTTGAGAGACCACCACCGTATGCGAGTCAAGATAGTACCACTGAGCCTGTCTGTTAGAATGTTGGACCGGTTCCCGCTAAGCTTGTTATGAGAGGCTGGTGGAAATCACCCCCATTCCCACACCTCATGGCTCGCGTGTGTGTGCACCTGGTTTGTTGATTTGTTGATGTACCAGACCAACAAGCATGCTGTCTGTCTGTCTGTTCCGGCAATTGTCCCTACCGAAGGGAGTTGTGCAGTGCCTGCACCCGCAAAACCACCGCCTCATCTCTCAGGACGTTGATATGCAAAGAGGTCTCACGCTGCTCCACTGTCCTTGGACTGTCCTGCTCAAAATGCCCCCACCCCACCCCAGGCGAGAAGCGTCCTGTGGGTCACTCAAGGTACTGGTGAGGCAGGGAGAAGGGGGCGTCCAGTGGGGAGGTTGGGAGACTGGAGCCACCACAACCTTGATTTTCTCGTAAACCCGCTTAAGGAAATGGGTGAGACAGGGGTTGCGATGGTAATTGCCTTACCTGAACGTCCACTGCAGAACCCTCATGTTCAACCGGCCAATGGCAGCAGAGGGATTGCAGCTTGGCAGATCCTAGGCCCCTCAGAATCAAATTCCGCTGGGCTGAGTTTGCAGTTGAAGAACGCTGGCCCACGCAGCAACATCAGGTCTGCCGATCTGAGTTTCAAGAACGCATCCATCTGACTGGAATCCAGTTCCCAAGAAAATCCAGCATCCAGGGATGAGAGAGGATTGTGAGGTTGATGGTTAATCCTATCAGTAGAGCCAGACCGAGAAAGTAGTCCTGTAATGAACAAAGTAGATGCCTTGTTGGGCTGGGGTGGAGGAGCCAGTCATCCAGGTGCATGTGGAAAGACCTGAATTCCTGGAGTCTTCAGGGTACGCTACTACGTGAACACCCCTTGTGAACAGGTGAGGGGCTGAGGGAGAAGGGGAGTGACCCTGAATTGAAAGTGACCCCAGCCGGAAGCGGAGGAAGGAACCTGGAACGCCTGTCCAGGAATGTGATATAGTACGCATCTTGAGGTCTAGAGCAGCATCCAGTCTTCTTCTTCTTCTTTCGGCTTTTTGGTTAGCCACCACAGCGGATCACCTGTCCGCACATTGAATGGCAGTGGAGTTTTGACACGGTGTCGAGTTGCCAGCCCGGCGCCCAACCTCCCACAGAAGGCACACTCCCATCTGCATCTGGGCCTAGATGAATTTAGAGTATCCAATCCACCTGCAGCATGTCTTTGGGAGGAAGGGAGGAAGGAGCACCCGAGGGAAACCTGGCGACCACAGGAGGACATGCAGACTCTGCACAGAAGGCACCCAGCCGAACTAGCGAGAACCTCCTTGTGCCCTGGGGTTGAACGCTGCACGGCACCAGAAAAAAAACTAAAAAACCACAAAACGTTAAGAGCGCTTGGAACCTAGCTACCTAGCTGTTGCTGCAAACGGCTGCAACCATCTCTGAGGGGCAGGCAGGGGATTATGGGCAGGGAGGAGGGGGGAGAGCTTGATTCATGGATCTATGCTATGATAGAAAGCGGATGCTCGGATCGGATCCGTATCCCACAGGTTGCTGACAAATGAAGTTCCTACTTCAGATTCATAGTTTCATTCTTTGTAACACTTGGTGGCAATCCTGAGGATACAAACTATGAGTGAATAGTCCCTAGGCAGCATCCCAGTATTGAACTAATTTTAATAGGTAAGGAATCAGAATATCATTTACACATACTGTCAGCACAGAGCATCATGGGATATCAGTAAGTGTAATCTTAAAGGTATTAATGAAACCTAAGACAGAACCTTGAGGAGTGCTTTAGGCTGAACTGCTGTGCAGTAGTAAGAGACAGAGAGAGATACATACATTCATCGGTTCTTACTTTGAAAAATTGTTTACTACGATTGATGGACATCCATTTAAGTGAGATGGATGAAGGCATGTACTGTCATAGCTCCTGAAAGGGATCAAGTTCTGCAATGAACCATATGCATGAGTCTTGACAATAATGATTGTCCTAATGAGCTTATAAGGTGCAGGTTTTGAAGGATACAGTCTGTGAAGCAGGTGGTGGCAGTTAAAGCACCATTTCCCTTCCTGAACTCATGTTGATCGGAGATAAGGAAAATGAACCACCTGAGATATAAGTCATAATAATACAGCACTTTATTTATTTAATTTACATTTGTTTACTTAAGGAAAGTGAGACTGGACAGTGGAGGCCCGGGAAGAAAAGCTCCACATAAAATAGAAGAGGGCAATACCCAGATTTGCTCTGAGCTATTGCACAATGGTACTTCCTATACTGAGCCATCTTGTGGAAGGAGAGGCTGGACTCTGCCCTTCTGAGCTGGGAATTTCTGGTTAAAGGCTTATAGTGCCTGCATATTTGAACTGCTTCTTACTGAAACTGGTACACCTTGTTTGCTGTAGCATAGACTAGACCCAGGCCTGCTGAATCTAGCTTTGTTTGTATAACTTGAGCACTAATCCAGGCATTCTTTAAAGTATTCAATTGTATTTATTACTGCTTGGTAACAACTTGATTAAAGTGTAGCTATCATTCTAAGTCTTTTGGATTAAGCACTTGGGCTTCAGACCAGTTGTTTTACATTAGGAAGGTTTGTGGCCTGCACTGTGGTGGCAGGACAGGTAGCTTACATCCTTCTAAGTTGGGAACTGCTGACTGAGGGCTCAGTGTCTGTTATTCTAAAAGTGTATTAGTTCTGGTTTAAGCACTTGGGCTTCAGGCCAGTTATTTTACATTAAGAAGGTTTGTGGTCTGCACTCTTGTGGGAGGAGAGGCTGGACTCTGCCCTTCTGAGCTGGGAATTTCTGGTTAAAGGCTTATAGTGCCTGCATGTTTGAACTGTTTCTTACTGAAATTGGTACACCTTGTTTGCTGTAGCATAGACTAGATCCAGGCCTGCTGAATCTAGTTTTGTTTGTATGCTTGTTGTTTGCTTGCTTGTTATTTCCTGAAAAGCTAATTCCACCTAAAACGGCTTTTCAGTGCTTCTGTGGATCCCTAGTGATATCTGCATTGCTTACTGTACTTATTTCCTTGACTCACTTGAAAGAAAGTTACTGTTTGTCGTTTTTGCATTTATGTTACCTGTAACACATTGCATTTAAGTTACCTGGCACTTGCTCACAAAAGCAATTATATAAGTCAGCACTAAAAATTAAAAGCACTACACCCTCACAAACTCCCCTTGAGTACCTTGTTCCCCACTGTCCCTTTTTTCAATTATAAAGGAATTCCCAATACTATTCTAGCATGTCCAAAGGTCAGTTGTCAATCTCCTCCGGTCCAGCTGGTGAATCTGGGAATCTTGAGGCAATGTTACAACTGCCTCATGTACACAGACAACCCTCTCCTCCTCCCAACAAATTCCAACACATGTGAGAGATGCAACCATATAGCCAAACTGGAGGCTAAGCTCTCTCAACTCAGTACTGGCGTAACCAGTCTGGAGGAGAAGGAAACCACACTCACTACAATTCCAGTCTCACATAGACCTACCACGACAGCAAACCAAACACATAAACACACAAAAACATACTCGGAGGCTCTAAATAAAAATCTGCCTAAGCAGCAGAGACCTCCAAAGCAGATACCCAAGCAACCGCTACCCCAAAACAAAACACATGCAACACATAGCTCACAAAGCCAGTATGCCGAACAGTCACAGCCCTTAAGGCTAAACAACACACCTGATACACTTGTAATAGGTGACTCTATCGTCAGGCACACTGACGTCCCGCTCAGCAGGCTGAACAAGGAGAAGGTCACTGTGAACTGCCTGTCGGGCGCTAGGATCCGCCACATAACACAAGCACTCAGGTCACTCCAAGGTAAGTATAAATATGACTCAGTCATTGTACATGCTGGTGTGAATGACATGAGACGTACCTCCCTGGACTACATGAAAAGAGACATATAGGAGCTCTCTGAGCATGTAGCCCAGGCCAGTATGACCCTGACCTTGAGTAGCATCTTACCCTCACCAAGAATGATGCCACAATATGAAGACAAGATGATCAATTTCAGCAATTGGTTTAAGTATTGGTGTCATTCAAAGGGGATCCAATGCCTGTCAGCCTGGGATGACATGCTCGACAAGCCACGTTGTTTCGCTAGGGACGGCTTGCACCTGTCACCCCTGGGCTTTCGGATATTGTCAAAGGCTCTTGCTACCCCCATAGTGCCTTTTTTAGGCAAGGCTCAAAAGACAAACCCACCTCCATAGGTATCACAAGGGATAAGAAACTAAGAGTAATGCTACTCAACGCCAGAAGTCTAAACCTCAAGATGCATGCACTCGAAACTCTCCTTAACATGGAGAACATTGATATCTGTGCAGTAACAGAAACCTGGTTCAAGGCTCCCGAGAGCACCCCAGCACTACCAGGTTATACCTCATACCATGCTTTTCAGCCCCAAAACTTGGACCGAACCACAAAGGAGGGGAGTATCAATATTCATCAAAGATACCCACACCTCCAGGTTGGTGGCACAGCACGAAGCATCAGAGACTATCCATGTGCAACTAACAGTGGGTAAAACTGCCTTCCAGTTTATAGCCTGCTACAGACCACCCTCCCAAACCCAGGAACCCCACTCGGCCTTCCTGAGAACACTGGAAAATATGAAGGTCTCTCCAAACACCATTATATTGGGCGACTTCAACTACCCAAACATAGACTGGGAGCATTACTCTAGCTCCAACACCCTAGCCCAAAGGTTCCTAGAATTTATAAACTCAAGTGCTATGGAACAACTTGTTACCACTCCCACAAGAGGGGAAAACATACTGGACCTGATCATCACCAACATGGGGACTTTATGCTCCAGGCCAGAAGTATATCCCTCACTGGTAAGATCAGACCATAAAGTAATCTCACTGGATATTCACATACCGACCCCATCCCCTGCCCAGAAAACCACAGTGAAAAACTTCTCTAAAGCAAATGTCACACTCCTCAAAACCAAGGTGGAATCCTTCAAAGCCCCCGAGCCTGTGGAAAATACGGCCCAGACCGCAGAATCCTTTATAAACGCATTCTATGAACACCTTCAGGAATGCATGGATCATGCAATCCCAAATAAAACCAAGACCCAATCCTCCAAAGGCAGACGTCCTGTCTGGTGGACCCCAGCCATAAACAAACTATACAATAGAAGGAGGAAGCTACTACATGATAGAGCAAAATCCTAAAAAGGAAGGCATCTCTGACCAGTATTAGCAAAAAACTACGGGCACTCATAAAATCGTCTAAGGCAAGCTTCGAGAGAAAAACTGCACAGGACACTAAGGATAATCACAAGGCTTTCTTTAGTTATGTTAGGAACCTGGGTGGAATTCCCAGATATGCTCAGAATTAGTCCAAAATGACAAAAAATACACGAACCCACAGACATTGCCAACATCCTAGCTGACAGGTTCAGTGCAAACTTCTCCCCTCCCACCAAAAGGGCAAATATCTATCCCAGCAGAGTGCTGCCCCTGACATCTCAGATGCTCAGGTAAGAGCCGCCTCTCCAAAGCAAAACACAGCATCAATGGGACCAGACGGTGTCCTGGCTGCGCCCTACATGAACTCCAAGAAGAGCTAAACCCAAACATAAACTACTGTTCAATCTCAGCCTTACTACAGGATATGTACCCAAAGAGTGGGGTACAGCAACAGTGGTCCCCCTCCACAAAGGTGGTGCCTCAATGGATCCTGGAAACTATCGCCCATAAGCCTGACTAGCTTGGTCTGCAAAGCTATGGAAAGGATCATCATGGACCTCATAAATAAAGATATTGGGGACCTACAGACACTGGATCCTACCCAGTTCGGCTTTGTTAAGGGCAGATCCTGCCTCTAAACCTGGTCAATTTCTTTGAAACAGTCACCAAGGCCATTGACGAGGGCAGGTGGTCCACACAGCCTACCTGGACCTCGCAGCCTTCGATACAATACCCCACTCGGGCATTATAGATAAGCTCACCAGCTTAAATATAAACCCCTATGTCACTAGATGGGTTGCAAACTGGCTCAAGGACAGAACCCACATGGTTAGAATTGCTGGAGCCATGTCAGACTCCAAACCAGTTACAAGTGGCATCCCACAAGGCTTAGTCCTGGGGCCTCTCTTGTCCGGTATATATTTTTCGGAGGTACAGGCCAACACGGAAGGACTGTGGCTGAACAAGTTCACAGATGACTGCAAACTGGGTGCCATAACTGACTCTCCAGCCGACACAGGCATCCTCCAAAAGGGCCTCATAGAAACAGACAACTGGTGCCAGAGCCATGGCCTCAAGCTAAATGCCAAAAAGTGTATAGTCATCCCCTTTGGCAAAAACAAAGTGCCCACAAATTACCACATAGGTGGTAATCCATTAAGCACAGAAGAAGTAATTAGGGACCTGGGGACCCAAGTTGATAGCAATCTCTCATTTGACAACCATGTGGCCAAAGTGGTTAGAAACACATTTTATACAGGCCACCTAATCATGAAGGGATTCACATCTAGACCAGGGGAGGTCATCGTGCCTCTTTACTCATGCCTCATCAGGCCCATAATTGAGTACAATGCCCCTTTTGGGATGTACCTTACCAGACATTTGCAGCAACTGGAAAGACCCCAAAAGTACCTCACCAAGAGGATCATAGGGCTCAAACAGATGCCATATGCTGCCCGGTTAAAGAAACTCCAGTTCTACTCAGTGGCATACCGCCTGCTCAGAGGTGATCTGTGCCTGACGTATAAAGCCATGTCCAACCCGGAATTAATGGACATGCTGCACCTCAGAAAATCCAAATCCCATCGAGCTACGCGCTCAAGAGACTTGAACCTCAGCACTGAAATAAATAGGACATGCTGGAGGGACAGATTCATAACCCAGAGGCTCCCTTCACTCTGGAATAAAATCCCAGTCCAGGTTAGGCAGAGTCCCTCATTGACTCTCTTCAAGAGGAATCATGATGAGTGGATGGGAGATCGTAGGTTTACCACGGGTATCATTTCTGTGTCACTGTTAGACAGAGGCACAGTATACTAACCTCGAAAATTAATTTAAAATGGGTGGTGAAAGCCAAACACACTCTGGCTAGGCTTATAAATGCCATAGGGCAGATAGCCTAGTATGAACCTATGAACCTATTACTAATATATTGGCCAACAGATTCAGTGCCAACTTTACTCCTTTCCCCCCAGAAAGGACCAAACACAATACCAGTAGATTGCCAGGCACCCAGTATTACTGCTGCACAGGTTAAAACAGCACTGTTCAAGGCCAAGAATACAGCTTCTATGGTACCTGAAAATATCCCTGGTTGTGTTCTACATGAACCAGAGAGTGAACTGGCACCTCACCTGTGTGTCCTATTGAATCACAGCCTGACCTCAGGCTTTGTCCCTACCAAATGACATATTGCTACAGTCATCCCTCTCCACAAAGGAGGAATGACTACCGACCCTGGAAACTATCGCTCCATTAGCCTGATGAGTCTAATATGCAAAGCTATGGAACGCATCACCATGGACCTAATAAACAAGGATATAGGGAATCTCCAAACTCTGGATCCTACAAAGTTTGTTTTTGTGAAGGGTAGATCATGCCTGCTCAACTTTGTTGGCTTCTTTGAGTCAGTCACCAGAGCTGTGGATGAAGGCAAGGTGGTTCATACAAACTACCTTGATCTGGCCAAGGCCTTTGATACCCTTCCCCACTCAAGAATCATAGAAAAACTCACTAAGCTACGCATCAACCCCTATATCACTAGGTAGGTTGCAAACTGGCTCACAGATAAAACCCACAGTGTGAAAGTAGCTGACTCCAAGTCAGACTGCTGACCAATCACAAGTGGAGTCCCACAGGGTTCGGTCCTGGGTCCTCTCCTGTTTGGTATCTACTTCTCTGAATTCCAGGATAACACAAAGGGACTCTGGCTGAAAAAGCTCATGGACAATTGCAAGTTGGGAGCTATTATTAACTCTCCCAAGTGATGTTGACATCCTACAGAAAGGCATCACTGAGACCAACGACCGGTGTCAGAACCATGGCCTCAAGCTCAATGCCAAAAAATGTGTCGTCATGCCCCTAGGGAAAAACCCGGTTCCCTTGAATTACCACATCGATGGTAGTCCACTGAATACAGAAGGCGTCATAAAGGGATCTGGGAACACAGGTTGACAGCAACCTCTCTTTTGACCACCACATTGCCACTGTGGTCAGAAAGTCCTTCTATGTGGCACATCTCATTACTAAGGGTTTTGCATCCAGGAAGAAAGAGGTTATTGTCTCCCTCTACTCTTTCCTCATTAGGCCAATCATAGAGTACAATGCCCCATTTGGCATGTACCTCACTAGACAACTGCAACAAATGGAGAGGCCACAAAAGTACCTCACAAAGAGGATCCTAGACCTTAAACACTTGCCCTATTTGGACAGACTCAAAAAACTCCAACTATTCTCTGTCTCACATTGCCTACTTAGAGGCGATCTCTGCTTAACTTACAAAGCCATGTTTGACCCAGCTCTGTTAGAAATACTACATCTAAAGAAATCCCAATCCCTCCACATCACACGCTCCAGAGACCTCAACCTCATTACCATAATCAACAGAGCATGCTGGAGGGACAGGTTCATAACGCAGAGACTGCCCATGCTCTGGAATAGACTTCCCATACATGTCAAGCAGAGCACCTCACTGGCCCTCTTCAAGAGAAATCTTGATGAGTGGATGGGAAATAGAAAATTCACCCTGGGGATCACTCCAGTGGCTCTACTCGACAGTGCCACTGGAAACTAAGGTTGGGTGGTACAGGTTCTATGCTA
>NC_056747.1:1142388690-1142443812 GCF_019279795.1 Protopterus annectens | reverse complement strand
CAATGCTCATACAGGCATGTCCACTAGTCAGCTACTAGTGTTTACTAATGTCAGCTTTGTGCATGTGGCCATCCTGGGGGAATGTAATCTCTATGCCATGTACACTGCCAAACCCACCTAACACCACATCCCACACATTGTCTGGGATGCAGCTACAGGGGTAAGCTGGAAGGCAGTCCAGTCTACAGCCATGACTGGACTGGACAGTCATGAGGTGTAGGTTAACACACGCATCTCATCATCACAATCAACACATACCCTTACCAGACCACAGTAAGGACATCCACACACACTACCAGAAACCACACACGTTCACAAATGCTTCTAAGTAACTGGCCAAACAAGTGACCTCCCAAGCTGGAATAGACAGATAACGAAATACAAAAATTGTATGACATAGTTTGCATAATTGTGCCACACCTCAGAACACGTGGCCGGAAACATGCCCAACAGTACTCATTTGTGAATGCAAACTCTAGCACTATGTTACACACCAACCTATACAAGGGCAATCATACTGTCAGCTGCCTGTCTGCCATGATTATCCACATACACATACACTCAGACCATCTCAGACCATCTTTTGAACTATACACATGGCTCTGGCATATTCCATGTTGTTGTGCAGGACCTGTGGTGCAGTAGCCTGGACTGCATGGAAACACATGTAGGAACTGTCAGGACTTGTAGCCCATGCAGATATGTCCCAAGGCCTGGGTATCATTCTGCCATTGGCCAGAATGATACTGCAGTACTGAGACAAAAGGATTGTATTCCACAGTTGTCTAATGTAGTGGTGCAAGTCAAAAGGTATCCAGTATCTGTCTGCCTGGGATAACATGGTTGACAGACCATGATGCTTTGCCAGACAGGGCCTGCACCTATCACCCCCGGGAATCTGGATACTGGCTAGGGCTCATGCTTCCTCTATAGTGCCTTCATCATGCACAGTTCAAGTGAAGGTCCACTGCTGTTACAGGGACAGCCAAGCAATAAACTGCGGGTCTCACTACTTAATGATACATGTCAAAAACACTATATGGACTCACATATGTCAGTCTCTAACATGGAGAACATATCTGTGCAGTGGCTGAGACATATTTCAATGCTTCGGAGAGCACACCTGCATGACCATGTTATAACATATACCTCACCTCTTGCCCATTATCCTTTATTGGAACACACGGGCCACAGGTGTGTCCATATTCCTGAAGGATATGTACACCCCACCCTAGTTGCACTTGCATAACTTCAGATGCATTATGCTGAGCAACTACCTTTGTGCCAAAGTGGAATTCAAGTTGCACCTTGCGACAAATCACCCACCATGCTGCAGACTTCCCAACTGTCATAATGTGCTGTAATGGGGAAGATTAGGTTTGAGACAGAAAACCATAATAATGGCTACTCTCAAACTATTCCATTATGAACTGGGAAGACTCTTCATGTACCAACACCTGCGCTCAATGCATGTTGGATTCCATCAACCCCAATGACCTAGATCACAATAGTCATACAAACAGGGCTAACAGTATGCTACACATAGTCTCCAAAACCAATGTTATGCTTCCTAAGAGCAAAGTGGTGACTGTCATGGCACCTATGCAGATGGACAATGCATGTGCAAATGCTGAATCCTATACAAATGAAGCTTAAGCAGTCGCATATGTGCAGTGATTGTGCCATTGAAACAGAACCAAGATTCAACCAAACACAAACAAGAAGGCAAACTGGTGGCACTATGCTTTAAACTGTACCACAGAAGGTAGTAACTGTTGCAAGAGTGAACACACGAGTGTAGATAATCCCTGGTCAGCCTCAGCAAGATGCAGATACACCATATAAAACCACACAAAGCTACTGTGAAACTAATCAGTCACATATTATGAGGCCATCCACAGAGCATTCTATAGCTGTGTCATTAATAATAATGGCAACGACAAGACCTGCCGTGCTGCACAGCACTATGGCATGGGAAGTACAGCACCTACAGAAATAGCACCCGTTCATCCAGATAGGATCTTGGAGAACCTAAACCCACTGATCACATCAGTCTCCCTGCTAGACAGGGGTCCAGGGAAGTAAATAGAGTGGGTAGAAATAGCCAGGGAATTGTTATGGCTAGGCTAGTATAGGCCCTAGGGCTGATAGCCTAGTACCAACCTATGAACCTATGAACCCACCCCCCCTACAGGTTCACATAGTTATATATCCATGTACACTACAGAGCCCCTGTAATAACAACTATGCAGGTACAAGCTGCACTCTCTAAAGCCATACATACAGCTTTCATGGGACCTGTCAACATCCCAGGGTGCATCCTACACAAATGTAAGAACAATCAGCTCTCCACATACACATCATGTTCAATCATAGCTCCATGTCAGTTATCAGCTCTATGTCAGCAACAGTTATCATACTCCACAAAGGGGGAGACACCATTGATAATGGGAAATAGTGCACTACTACCCTGCTGAGTCTGGTCTGTAAGGCCATGAACCGTGATCAACCTATTTGATGTACTCAGTACAGATGTAGATGACAGCAAGGTTGATTCACACAGCATATCATGACCTTGCCAGGTATTAGGACACCATCACCCATACTGTGTTCCAGCTACACTCAGTAAACTAGGTGTATATTCCTATGTCACAGGAGTGGTTGGCAAGTGGACTGCTGACAGAACCAACACTACAGAAGGTGTCTGACTAATACACGCACATCAAACCAGTGCCAGCCACAGTAATACAGGGTTCATTCCTGGAACTTCCCCTCTTTGTTATCTATACCACACAGACTAACACAGAAGGCATCTGCCTATTGATGTTTGCAAATGACTATGAACTAGGAGCAATAGTTGGCTCAATGTGTGCTGCGTTCAACATACAGAAGGGCCTTTGTGTGTCAGATGTGTGGTGTGTGACGTATGGCCACAATCTGACAGCTAAGTACTGCATTGTCATCCCCTATGTTAAAACCCTGTACCCATGAACTACCACCTAGGCAGCGGTCAATGTAATGGCAACTGTGTGGGTATGGGATGCAGCTGGACAGTAGTCTTTCCTTTGATAGTTACTTCATCACACGAGTCAGGTAGTCATATGTGACACCCCTAATCATGACAGGGTGCCATCCATGAATATAGAGATAATTGTTCAGCCATACTCAACACTCATGTGACCCATAATAGATCACGTTTCCTTTAAGGGTTATTGCCCATGGGTAGATGGCCTACACTGCCCTTCCCAATCCCTAGCTCCACTATGTAGCATGCAGCATACCCTAAATAAAGCCATTTCCAACCCAGAGATGTTGGACCTGCTACACTTAACACATCATGATTACAAATAAACACATATTTAATGGACATCCACCTTTCTAGTACAAGGACCACAACATGCCTGACAGATCTCTGTCCCATACACTTTACATACTCTTGCCATACTATGCATTCCTGTCCAGCGAAGCTGCACATAGCCACTCTCTGTGACATGGTGTGATGACCGCATGTCAAATATATCAGTAACCCTGTGGATCAGTTCTGTGACACTGCTTGAACTGGCCACTGAAACTTACCTGTCTGTTGGCTACAGCTAGGTAACCTTTCTGCCTAGGCTCATAAATGGCCCAGGACATATAGCCTACTAGTTCCCTATGACCTTACATGATATAGTTGATATCCAACCCTGCAAATACCATTAGGCTAGCTACTGTCCCATGTGTTTCACATGTGCAACACAGGCAATACATGGCAGGATGCTACACAGCTGTACAGTGCCATGTAGATGTATATGGCAAAACACATACATGTAAAACATTTTGTGAGCAAGTCTGCAGGGTCACAGGTCACATACCTAAAGGCTGTGTATGACTATATATGTGACATATATGCAGCATTAAGGTCTATTGCATTAATGTGAACACATCCAGGCATGTGTTGATAGGTAAAGACACCAGTACAGGCAAACAGACATGCCCACGTCAAGACAACATCCACATGGAGTATGAATGTCATCACATGACACACACATATATGGTGATAACATCACATCACCAGTAAGTGTCAAATGTGGTGACTTAAACATGTCAGTGGTGTTAGTGTCATGTAGATTTGCAAAGACTTATTTGTAATCTTAATAAATGTGATACACATGTATGTTCAGCTGTACTTCTGTACTTCTTTGTGAGTTACGGTGACCTGTTTCCATCATTATGTCTTCCAGGTATGCCACGTGGTAGGCTGCCAGCATACACCCACTTGGAGGATGAGGTTCTCATCCCATATCTCCTCAACAACCATTTAACACTCTTCAGCCATGTGCCACAGGATGCACAGCAGCGGGATGCCCTGTGGGAGAAACTCCGCAGGAAGGTAAATGATGTTGGCAGGTGCGCCAACACTGCAGCAACCTCATAAGATGGGCAAAACAGCGTGCTAATGCAATCATCAGGGAACAAGGTGCAACAGGTGGGGGGGGGGCACTCACCCAGCCCCCACTCACACGTACTGAGGAGCTACTGGCCAACCTGGGGACACCTGCAGACCTCCATCCATTAGCTGGTATTGTGGAACCACCGAGCCTGGAGTTGCCTGGCAAGTCAGTACTGCACATATAACACAACTATATTTCACATAGTTAAATGTGTTACTGTACAATATGTAATGTAACATCATATACAAGTCATGTATGCACACATGCCACATACTATAGTCTGCTACTCTATGTATGCACAGGTGTGCATAATCCATAGTATAGTGTATTGTACTGGCTTATGTGCTAACATGAACATTGCACCCTGTAGCTATCACACAGATGTGGATAATGATCTTACTGCTGTGACACTCCTGTTTAGGTACCTCTGGCATTTTGCAGTGACAGCAGTCTGTTGTTAGGTGAGATTGTTATTATTTACCAGGCTTGATAATGCACAGATCATATTAACTGCATGCTATCTGCCAAATCACACGTACACATAATGTATGGTGGTCCTGTTACTAGACACTGGTCAGACCTGCAATGCATCACAGTGGTTACCCATGTGAAACAATTGAAGACTATATGAACCCCCTACACTAAACCTTCCAAACTGTCATCGCCAGATGTGTGGACAACTGTAAATACAATGGTGGAGGTGTGGTTCACTGTAGGGACAGGTATTACAGATCAGCATTACACATGTTGGGAACACAAACAGTACTGTACAGAGAGCATATGTGTGCACACACTCTAAATGTGTTGCAGCTGGAGTATGACCAGCCCACAGGATACATCCTTGTGGATTATACCCTTGCTATGAATGTCACACAATGTCATGTGCTATCTGACATGTCCATGACATGTAGTGGGCTGACTGCAACACTGCTCAACTATCCTGCAAAACATGATATCTCACATCCCATACATACCACCCTTTGTCTGCATAACCCTGTCCTCAGTGGAGCATATGACATCTATGGGTGTATGTCATATGGGATAACACTGACATGTTGAATAGATGGACATCACAACCATTGGAAAGAACATGTGTACACATGGCCATGGAGGATGGCCAGAGACATGAAGCAACACACACAGAAGTGATGTACATGTTTGTACACCCTGTTGTACAATGGCTCGACACACTACAACTATGGCCTTTGTGTAATGGTGATATTGCAGATGTGAAACACTAAACATCATACAGGCCTGTGCACAGTTTGTGTATGCATAACATGAAAAGTACAGTTGTGTACACTTACCATAAATGTTGATGTTCGAGTATATTCACTGTTGCAGTCATTACATTTGGGTAATCTGCTGTCAGGTTGCCCTCAGTCGGCCAGAATAACAAAGTCTTGGGTACTGCGTCAGTTGCTGTCTCCTCTTCCATGATGTCAGGTCATTAGGGGTATAAAACATGCAGCCGACGCCATTTTAATCAGTTTTTCTTGCCCCAGATGTCAGGTGCCCCCCAAATGGGGAGCAAAAAAAAAAAAAAAAAAATATATATATATATATATATATATATATATATATATATATATATACATGCACTTTAGCACACAAAAAATGTACCTTCAACTTAAAGCAAACACACCAGAAAGGCTGTTGAGCATAGTGAAGGAAAGAAAAGGTATAATAATAGAGAAGAAAGGGGGCTGGCGGGTGGGTAACCCGGACTGCAACAGTGAATACACTCAAACATCTACATTTATGGTAAGTGTACACAACTGTACTATGTTCTTCGTGTTTCACTGCTGCAATCATTACACTTGGATAGAATCCCAAAGCTATGGATGGGAGGATGGAATTAAACAGCATTAGGAGCAGCTATAAGGTCCTGCAGAACTGCAGTGGAAAAGCCTGCCCTGGATTTAGAAAAGAGAGGTAAATGGTAATGCTTTGTGAACGTATGAACTGAGCTCCAAGTAGCAGCTTCTAGAATGTCTCTGGTAGGAACCCCTCTGAGAAAGACTGTAGAAGTAGAAGCAGCCCTGGTGGAATGGGATCTGTTCCCCTTGGGTACAGGTTTACCATGGTGCAAGTAGCAGAAATGAATACAATGGCTTATCCATTTTGAAATAGTCTGCTTTGATATAGCCTTCCCCTCTGTTCCTGCAGCAAATGCCACCAGTAGTTGCTCAGACTTTCTTAGAGATTTTGTCCTATTTAAGTCGAATCTTACTTGTCTGTGTACGTCCAATGAATGCAGAATCCGCTCCCCCTTGTTCTGCGGATTTGGGAAAAAAGTTGGCAGGTGAATGGTCTGGTTAAGAGCAACACTGGATACCACCTTAGGCATAAAAGAAGGGTTGGTCCTGAGGGCCACACTGTCCAGGTAAAAGATAATGAAAGGCTCCACTGCCATGAGAGCCTGTAGTTCTGAAACCCTTCTAGCTGAAGTGACTGCCAAAAGAAAGGCTGTCTTCCAAGAAAGAAATTTTATATCCGCAGTAGCAGCTGGTTCAAAAGGAGGTAGGGTGAGTTTTTCCAGCACAAAATTGAGGTCCCATGCAAAAGTCGGTGCTCTCCTGGAAGGCCGCCTTAAATTTTTGGCTCCTCTGAGGTACTGCTTTAGCAGGGGATGAGAAAAGAGGGGAGGCTCTGTGTTGTAATGAGCCAAGATGGCAGAGGCATGGATTTTTACTTAAGAAAAAAGTAGGCCCTTGTGAAGCATCTCAGTTAAATACTGCAAAATCTGAGGAATATTGGGCTTTGCTGTGTCTATTCCTTGTGCTTGGTTCACAGAATCTATTCCATTTATCAGCATAAGATTTTCTAGTACTAGGCCTTCTGGCCTCCAAAATGACATCTATCATAGGATTACTGAGAGATGTGATTGGTGAAATTAGTTGATTACCCATGCTTCAAGATTCAGAGTTTGGAGCTGAGTGTGCAGAATTTGATAGTTCTGCTGAGACAATAGGTGAGGTGTTTGAGGCAAGGACCACGGAGGAAGGTGTGACATTCCTGAGAAGTGGGTACCAGTGTTGGCGAGGCCAGTCCAGATCAATCAGAATCATTTTTGTTTTTTCCTGTCTGACTTTTAGTAAGACCTTGGAGAGTAGAGGCAGAGGGGGAAAGGCATAGACTGATAAGTTTTTCAAGCTGAAGGATAGAGCATCCACTTTCCATGCTTTTTTGTGATGAGTTCTTGTGCAGAATCTGTCTAACTGATAGTTTTGGGGAGAGGCAAATAGATCTATGTCTGGGCTCCCCCATTTTCGTGTCAACATGCTGAAGATTTGTGAATCCAGTTTCCATTCATGTGGATCCATAAGATTTCTGCTTAGGTCGTCTGCCAGAGTATTTTGCAGGAATTGAGCTTGAAGATGTATTTGGTAAGTCAAGGCTGTGTTCCACAAGGCCATGGCTAGTCTGCAAAGGGGGTAGGAGTGGGTACCCCCCTGCTTGTTTATGTACCACATAACTGTGGTGTTGTCCGTCTTTATCAGTAGTTGTCCCGGATGAAAGAAGTTCTTGAAGGCTATCAGAGCATTCTGTACAGCTAGAACTTCTTTCTGGTTGATATGTAGATGCATCTGATTTGGGCTCCATTTGCCCTGAATGCATTTTCCTGCCAGGTGGGCCCCCCAAGCATAGTCTGATGCGTCTGTAGTCAGGGTTTGGGTGGCAGGGGATAGAATGAATGACAGTCCCTTGTTTTGGTGACATGCCTCTGCCCACCAAAGGAACTCCTGTTGCAGGCAGGGAATGAGTGGAATCATTGTTTCCAGGGTGTGACAATGTTTCCTCATATGCAGTCTTGCATATGGAATTAGTAGAATGCAGGATGCCATGAACCCCAAAGCCTGCAGAATTTGTTTTGCAGATAGCTGGGTTTTTGTTGCCACTTGTTTGAAGTATGTTGTGAATTGAATTTGCTTGTCTGGCATGAGGTAAGCTGGGCAGTTGTATTCAAGCTTGCACCCAAGAATGTAATTATTTGAGAGGGTACCATTTGTGATTTCTTTTCGTTTATGGTGTACCCTAGGCATGCTAGAAGCCTTTTTACAAACGCCAGATACTGAAGAACAGTGTCCTTGTCCTCTGCCTGAATGAGACAGTCGTCCAGATATGGATAAATTTGAATGTTTCTTTGTCTGCAAAATGTAATTACTGGTGCCAGGCACTTTGTGAAGACCCTGGGTGCAGTAGATAAGCCAAAGGGCAGTGCAGAGAACTGGTAATGCAAATAGCCTGCTTTGAAGCGGAGGTATCTTCTGCAAGATTCCCTGACTGGGATATGCAGGTATGCCTCTTTTAAGTCTACAGTTACCAACCAGGCATTTTTGCCTAGCATAGGCAGTAGCTGTTGTAAAGTAAGCATTTTGAATTTTGGAATGTCCAGGAAAGTATTTAGAATGGATAAGTCCAGAATTGGACGCCATGATTTGCCTTTTCTGGGTACCAGGAAACGCCTTGAATAAAACCCTTGTCCTTTTCTGGTACCGGTAGAATAGCCCCCATATCCATGAGGGACATGACTTGTCTCTGGGCCTCTGCCCACTGATTTGGTAGCAGATCTGGCCATCTGTTTGGAATTGGCAACGTGTGGAAATGAAATCTGTACCCCTGGGATACTATATTTAAGACCTACTTGTCCTGGGTAATTAGATGCCAGTTTTGAGCATGAAGTGCTACTTTCCCCCCAAAAGGGCTGCCAAAAGGTAAGTGCTTGGAGATGGTAGAGGAAAGTCACTGAGACTGTTTACTATACAGTGGTGCTTTGCTACCTCCTGATTTGGAGGTGGAGGCACCCCATTGTTTTGTCCTGTAAGATCCTTGTGACTGAAACCTGGAGCCTTTGGAGCATCTGGGTTTGGACTGAGCGGCTCTGTTGGACACTGGAAAGGACCATTTCTTAGTAGGCCAGTGTCTACTGAACCTGGGTAGCTGCACTTGCAAGAAATCTTTTACAGTTTGCATAGATTTAGCTTTGTCTTCCGTCTTTTTTAAAACCTCTTCTGCCTAATTACCAAACAGACTGTTCTGCTGTAAAGGAACATCCAACAATTTAGCTTTAAAATGATCAGGCAGATTTTGCTCCTTAAGCCAAGCATGCCTTCTTATCACAGATCCAGTTACGGCGGCCCTGCAAGAGGCCTCCAAGGAATCAAAACCACATTGCAAAGTATGCTTTCCATCTTGTTCTGCTGAGTGCAAAAAATCCTGTAACTCTTTATTTTCCACACAATCAGGAATCAACATAATTTTCTGTTTCAGTAAGCCCATAACATGCTGTTGATATTTAAGCATATGAAACTGGCAGTTTAAAGCCCTAATTGCCAAGGTTGCAGACGTATAAACCTTCTTACCCCATCTATCCAGCGCCCTGGAGTCTCTATCAGAAGGAGTAGGATTTCTAGCTGTAGAGGCCTTAGCACCCTTGGGACCCTGAGAGATAGTTTCAGGGTCAGCAGCAGGATTTTTGAAAAGAAATTTGTGGCAGTCAGGAACCCTGTAATATCTGTCTGGCTTACTAGGAGCCAGAGGCAGGGAATCAGAAGCCATGCTTGATTCTTAGAAAACATCATCAACAATGTCTAATACAGGAGGTATAGCCAAAGGCCTATGCTGAGGAAGAAGAAGAATATCCCTAAGCCTCTTTTTGGATTCTGAGAAATCCTGACTCTTCCAATGAAAATGTTCCCTTAAAGTATGCAAAGTCTCTCCAAAAGAGAAATCCGCAGAAGGGATGAATTCCTCTGCATCAGAGTCCTCATAAGGTGGGATAGAAAATTCCTTATCAGAACAGGAATCAGAAGAAATGTAAACTTGATCTGAAGATTCATAATCAGAGCCTTGCCTAGGCCTCTTAGCGGGGAGGGGGGGTTGGGACCCCCTGATCAAGGTTATTAAGTCCTCAGCCATTTTGATCATTTGTTTTTTGGGCATAGGGGCCTGAGCATGTGGCTCATGCGTCATGTTTTTAGACATTTTAGACATAGAAGTAGGGTTTGGCCTTGATTTTGAAGATGGCGTCAGTTTAATATACACATGTTGAGGCCTGAAAACATCCTCAGAAACCGGTGCCTTCTCAGCGGCTCCGGACCCATCCAAGGGAGAGACATACGCGGTTTCAATACTTGCAGAATCTCACGGCATACCAGACTCCGAATGGGTCTCAGTAGAGGCCTACAGCTCAAAAGTAGCGGGCATCAGGGGCTGCGAAAGTGCCTCACTGAGTACTGGCGAACCGGTGATTGGCTTAGGAGAAGTTTCGTCGTCGGTTTTGGACCTCAACGGTCTGTCTCTGTCTTTTTCCTTGCTTTTTTTTGTGAATTCCGGTAGTCGGATTGCTAATCGACGACATTTCAGGATAGTTAAATCTTGAACCAATGTATTTAGAATCAAAAATATACTGACGCTTAATAGGGCATTAGTTAAATTTAGCACAAAACCGACAGTAAGGCACGTTGTGATCAGGGCCTAGGCAAGGAATACAGTACAAATGAAAATCCTTATGAGGTATTTGCTTCCCACAAGTAATGCAATTATTAACTTTTACTGACATCGGTAAGGAGCAAGAAAAAGTTTCCCCAACTGGGTACTTAGCTTTAGTTTGAAGACTTCGGTTCTGAAACTCAAAAATGAAAATTTCAGGAGTAGGCCGACTGGCACTTGCGAACTGCTTCTGCTTCGGGCACCGCGGGGCAAGAAAGACTGTTTAAAATGGCATCGGCTGCATGTTTTATACCCCTGACGTCATGGAAGAGAAGACAGCAACCGACGCAGGACCCAAGACTTTGTTATTCAGGCCGACTGAGGGCAACCTGCCAGCAGATTACCCAAATGTAATGAGTGCAACAGTGAAACACGAAGAACATCCACCACATACCAAGTCTTGAACATCTTGAGTGTGTCACAACATGAAAGCATTCACCTATACAGTATCCAAATATATACATGTGTTACACAACATACACATACAACCACATCAGGCCACAGATACAGTACATTCACCTTACTGGTGTCAGACATCACTGTCATGCCTGCTCCTCATGTGTGTGAGGTACACAGATGGCATGTGGGACATAGAGTACTGCTAAGTTAGCCATGTGTGGGCATAGTTGCCAGGCATCAGTAATATGGTTGCAGATGTGTAGGGGTATCATCTGTATATCTTTCTGTGACCTGTGTCACACATTCCACATTAGGGTTTAGTGTGTATACACCTCAGTGATGTGGGCCACATTCCGCATTAGATATGTATTGTATGTGAACACAGTCATGGCTATGAACTGTGTCAGTAACTACACTGTATAGCAATAGTGAAGCCACATGATGCTCTGCAATGGCTATGCACATCAGCTCAATGTGCAGTATGTCACTGCATATTTGTAGGGCGGACAGACAACATTGCATCAGCTGAAGGCCCATGTTAGTATAACATGTCCCTGCATTGGGACACCATTACCGTACTGTAGATTGGAAAGGATACCATTGTGTTACACATGTATGCATGTCATTCAACACATCAGCAGAGGACATGTCATACTACAAGTGACTGGCAAGGTCATACGCCACACATCAGGCCAGTGTACTATAAACCTGTGCTGGTCTGTGACACCATTGCAAAGTAGGGACAGCCATGTCAAACGTGTGTACAGCCACATGCACAATGTCTGTAGACTCAGCTCAGGGGTAGGCGGAATAATGTTGAACAGACATGCACTGCTATGGGGGGAGATATGCAAGCTAGGGCTCAGGCAAACATAGTATTCAGTCGACATACCCTTCTGCTCATGTCCTCACACATAGGGGCAGTGGCCAACACAAAGCATCAGTGGCAGATGTGCAAAGGTCAGCGATGGTCTGTTAACATGTGGTGTATGTAGCACACACAATGACAGTGTGGTGCAATGGTGCATAGTGCATGCATTGTGTTGCAGGTATGGGGCATAAGCTAATAACACAAATGGTGCAATACAGGTATGTATGCTAGCCACCACTATAATTGTGTAAGGTGCATACTGTCTGCTATAACACATGCGTGCTGCTGTGTGCAACTCAGGGATGTATGATAACTACCACTATAATTGTCTAAGCTGAATGCCTTCTGCCATATCACCTGCATGTTGCATGCCATTGGGTGGCATAGCACGAATCTGTGTGTCTGTGTATCTGTGTTGTATAACTTGTAATGTACAGTTCTTGTCTGCCCCTCACAGGTGTTGATGTAGGTGCATTGCCCTCCTGCGGTCCACCTGATGTTAGTGTCCCCACAGACTCTAGCAGTGATGATGAAAGTATGATTGAGGCACAGGCAGGGTTGTCAGGGGCTGAATCTGTGCCATTGGTTGCCATTTCACCTGTATCCCCCCATCCTTGCACACAGTTCCCCTGCCTACACATACCCCAACACCACTGGCCATAGAGGAAGGACAGTTGGTGGGTGGTAGCATGGAACAGGGAAGTGTGGAGACTATGGAAGGTGTGCCTGCACACCATGATCCCAGTCAACTGACTAGTGATGTCCCACACAGGCATGTGCCCAGTGCTGCTCGTAGGAAGACCACTGGCCAACATGCCCCTGTGAGACAAAGCACATCAGCTGGAGTCACCAGACACATGTTTCGGGCTGTAATGGAGGTACAGGCACGTGCTGAATGGCACAAGAGAGAAGTTCTGAGGCTTCAGAGGTCTGCTGTCCATTCATTAGCTGACAACATCCAGGCAATTGAAAATGCTCACCATCATCTTGCAGATGTTTTGGATAGATGATTGGGTGACATGGTGTGAGTCCTTGACCGTGGCATGTCAATCCCCGAGCGTGGAATGTCTGTGCTGGAACATCTGGTGGGAGTGAGGCATCGGCCACGTGGACATAGGTCAGCTTCCTCACCTGTTGAAGGTCTACATGAACATTCTACTGAACATGCCTGCTCCCATAGTGACGGCAGCAGCAGCAGTGCAGCTGGTGCTGTGCAGTCCACATCAGGACACAACAGGCCAAGTGCACATAGTCCTGGACGGTCCCAACAGGGACACGGTTCCAGTAGACATGTGTCATCAGACAGTACCCAATCTGGACCTCTGTCTGGTAGTGCCTGTGCAACCCCTGGCAGGCACAGGTCACGTGGCCGTAGCCGGACACCATGAACTGTGAAACCTGCCTTGTACAGTCTGCAGCCATCAATAATACCCCTGTTTAGGCCAGCCACATGCCAGACCTGTGTGCATGCATACACACACACACCAGAAACAAATGTAGGGCACCTCAATACACACACACATAACATCCACACACACCCAATGATATCACAGGCCCTAACACACACATATGATGTCATCCAATGGTGCAGCCTAGACCTCTGGCAAACATTATCACCCTGTGCATATGATGATGCCTGTGCCGCATCCCTGTCATCCACACCATCGGTGCAGGGACATGCTCATATGGTCTGATGCATAGGGTGAACATACTAGGTAGACAATTGTAGATTAATATTGTTGAGTAGTGTTGACAGGCAGCAGACATACCATGTATTACAGTTTTAGAATGCATGTTGTACGTCTGACAGTATGTATCATGTGTAACAACATTAACAGCATGTTGATCTTGATATTCTGCCTTCCTCTTTCAGGTGTAATTGCATGTGCCGGGGGATGTCAGTGTTTGCAGTTAGTGTCCCATATGTACATGTTGACTACTCACAGGTCTGTATGACAATACCTGCATGCACTTTGTAGCTTCCACATCACAGTTATAATCTCCCATGTTTCAATTATGTGTACTGCTCTAATGATCCAAGAGCATGACAGCTGTCTAGTAAGCTACTGTGTTCACAGCCGTCACATCCATAGTGGGTGACATCACAGGTATAGTTACCTGGAGCGGGGAGGAGGTAAAAGAGTGGTATAGTGCATGACAAGGGTAAAGGCCAGTGGAAATAGTGGCTTCTCATCGGGAAGCAGTAATACCCGCTGTCATGACAGGATGCAAACAAAGACACACCCGCACACTCAGAGATTCACAGACACAGTAACACACACTCTGACACACACACACACACACACACACACACACACACACACACACACACACACACACACACACACACACACACAGTTGCCAGTATTGGGATGAGAACCCCTGCCTGTGTGCAAATCATCATTATAGTGCTATGCAATTTCAAGATGCACCACAGAGATTACACATGTACAGGTAGTCGGAATGGCCTAAGATCGAGGACATCGACAGGGATACTACAGTGCAGTCTTAACCTGGCCAAGGCATTTGATATTATCCCCTATGCTAGCATACTTAGTAAGATTAATGCTTTACAAATAGACCCGCATAAGATGAGTAGCAAACTGGTCAAATGACAGAACCCACATGGTGCAGGTAGCAAGCGCATCATTAGACAATATGAAGGTGATCAGTTGTGTCCTGCAGGGCTCTGTGCTGGGGCCTATTTTGTTTGGCATTTACTTTGCTAATCCCTAAACCATTAAACAAGACTACTGGCTAACCAAATATGCAAACAACCTAAGTCCTTCACCAAGAGGTTACACTTGTAAATGCCCTGAGTACAAAAAATGAGCTCAAATTAAATGCTAAAATATATTGTTACACTTGGTAGAATACTTCTTAGGATAGCCACAGTGGTGCACCGGTTAGCGTTGTGAGTCACAGCAAGAGGCTCTACGGTTCGATCTTCGGCTGGGGTGTCTTCTGTACAGAGTCTGCATGTCCTCCCTGTGGTCATGTGGGTTTCCTCCGGGTGCTCTGGTTTCCTCCCACATCCCCAAAGACATGTTGCAAGTGGATTGGACACGCTAAAATTGGCCCTAGGCATAAGTGCGTGTGTGTGCCTTCTGTGGAAGGTTGGGCGCCGGGCTGGCAACTCGACACCATAAAAACTCCACTGCTAATCATGAGCGGACAAGGTGATCTGCTGTGGCGACCCCTATCCGGGAAAAACCAAAAGAGAGAGAGGTAGACTACCCCTTCCCACAACATACAACATTGACATTACCCACCCTAAAATAAAAATGCTGCTACAGACGTTGGTATGTGGGTTAACAATTCCTTCTCCTTTGATTTTCATGTAACAACAGTAGTCAGAAAGTTCTTCTGGGCACAACTGATTGCCAGGGGAATACCATTCACATCTAAAGAGGTCACTGTCCCCTTATACTCAGCATTCATTAGACCAGTTATTGAATGCAATGCCTCATTTGGGAATGTACCTCACTAGACATATCAAACTAGAAAGACTCCAGGAGTTCCTAACTAAGATCACTGGCTTGCAAACCCTAAGTTATCAAAAAGACTGGAAACCTTGCCCTATATTCAGCATGTTAGAGATTCCTGAAAGGATACCTATGCCTTGCCTTCTTATCCATTAGGGACCTAGAAGTCTTAAATCTTTTGTATATCTATAAATCAAATAGTCGTACAGATATCAGAACCAGGGCTTTAACTCTTTACCAACAGATAAATAAAACAAGATGGAGTATAGGTTCATTACACAGCACCTTCACCATCTCTGGAATAAACTCCCACTACAAATTAAGAAATGAGGTACATTTCTTTCCTTCAGATGGGAAATGGATAATTGGATGGGTATTTACAAAATCACCTCTGGCTTGACTGGCCTGGCTGTCATCAGCTGAGGAGGCTGGGTCCGATGGTGGGTACTGGCAAGGCATAAATGGTCATAAGACTCATTGCCTAATCAATGTGATGATACTCTTATCCTAAAGGTGAGGCTAGTGCCACCCTCAAGCCCTGTTTAGTTTTTAAAGGAGTTAAGAAGAGCACCTGCAACCCCTTACAAACACCATTATGGACAATACAATTTACAGAAAACCAGGTAGGGAGTCAATCAGTGAGAAGTAGTTGTATTACTAACATAAAATATCTTATTTACACTTAAGTCACAGCATGATTCAGACCAACAAAGGTAATGGAACTATTAAGTAAACAAGGTTAACAACAGGCATATGACAGAAACCTTTCAATAGCTTCAATATATATATTTGAAGTACAGCACAGCAGAATCTTTCCTAAAAGGTTTAAAGATATCCTCACATTCCACAAGCCTACACTTGGATATTTCTTTACAGAAAATGTGGCCTACTTTTAAACTTGTGTTTGCAGACACCATACAACCAGCCTGCTATGAACTCTGCTTACCTGCATTTGAACTAAATAATAGTCCCACAAGATGAGGGAAGTATCCTTTTTACTTATTTTATACAGTGGCATGCATTACTGCTGAATTAAAAGTCCTATTTTGTGCTGTAGTAATTTTCTGTCTAAAACTAGTCTAACTGTTCCTACTGGTAGAGAAGGGTTTGCTGATGTTATTTCTGGATGCATTATTATTATTATTGGTCCCACAGCAAACTTAGCTTGAATTGACCTGTGTGTCTTTGTGGTCTGCTTTAAACTTGTATTTTGCAGATGCCACCTCTCTGTTGTGCTTGCCTGAGTTATGACCAACCTGAGATTAATTCTAGTATCAGATCTGAATTGAAGAAATGTCCCAAAACATCAGGGAAGTAACCATTTTACTTTTTTTAATTTTATATATTAGACTGTACTTGTGCTGATTTAATAGTCATGCTTTTGTAGTAATTTTGCATTTCAAACTCATCTCACTTGTTTGCCCTCCACTACCACCACCATAACCATGAGAGAAGAAGTCACTACTGCTGTTTCTGGATTAATTGCTATTAGCTATATAATAGTGTTAACTTTAATTGGTTTGTGTGTTGTTATGATCTGCTTTAAACTTGTTGATTTTGCAGACAGCAGAACTCTATTGTAATAGACTGCGCCATAACAAACCTGCCTTGAATTCTGCTCCTGGGCTTGACTTGAAAAACAGTCTCACAACAGCTGGGGTGTGCTGCATTTTCTGCAGTGGAATTACAGAATATAATAAACAACTGTTTACAAGCAGAGTCAAAACCACACAGCAAAAAAATAAAAAAATAAAAACACTGTTAAGGCACGACAGGAGACTATGCCAACAAAATAACTAATACGACCTCAGAGGAAACTGTTTTAGCGCCTTCATTCGTTTTATTACTGAACATTTTCATACAAAAAAAATCATTGTTTAATGTGTTTTATCAAGGGCTTCAGGTTACTAAAATATGCATAATTTCCCTGCTCTCAACCATAAAACACTATTAACTGACATTTTGTCATTGATACGGGGTGGGGGCAGCATCCGACCTTAACTGCCAGACAAGCTCCCTTTTTTCCAAAAACACTTCCCAATCACCACCCAGGATATTTTGTAGAAAATAAAAATAATTTTTGTAATCTTTACATACAATACTGTGCCTATACAGTGCACTTCTCCCATCTTTTTTCCCCTCATAGTATAACAATGCTCATTCATCTTTTGTCTTAAGTCCCTCTCAATTTTCTCAACATAGAATGCATCAAAGGATAAACACTGACTAAATAAACATATTACACAATCTTTTTTATATGAAAATGTTTCATAAAATAATTTAACTGTATTTTATCATTAATTTATATAATGCTTCTATTGGATGATTGATGTATATAAGTTGGGGAGTCTGGATTGTTTGTATTTTTGATGAAGTTCTGTAATAAAGCAAATGAAACTGCTAAAACAGCTTCCTTTGAGGTCATATTAGTTATATTATTTCGTTAGCACAGTCTCTTGCTGTGGCTTAACAGCATTTTTATTTTTTTTCAGATTACAGAATATGCCATACAGTACTGGCATGCATATGACAATTATAAATACTTCTCTTAGTAGCTGTCTTACAAAGCCATAGCTCACTTATTTGGCACCCTGTGCCTCTCTCCGATGTGGTACCCCTCAGCACTAGGTGGAGGAGCACAAAAAAGGTCTGTTCTTCAATGTGGTGCTCCTTTCTTCTCTGCTAAGGAGGAGAGCCAGGTCCTAACTAATGACCTCACACTCTATCTGAGAGCAAGAGAGGGTCCATTCTCTGATCTGGTGCTGCTTCCCCACTGGAGAAGAACCTAATGCCACATGCTATACCGCCAGTCCTTGTGTTTACATGAGGAGTGAAAAATTAAAAAAAAAACAGATCTGCAGATCACTCCCCTTACACATTGTACCTAGGGTGACTGCCCCTTTCATCCTACCCTAGCTATGCTTCTGCTGTTCTAATTCTCTCAACCTCTATTTCACAAACTATTACACCCCACAGCTCCACCTGTTCCTAGCTGCACCTAGATGTGTAGTAGCAATTTGCAGCACCTTCCATCCACTAGTGATGAACTTAGCATTGTGTTATTGTTGTTCCCTCCTGCGCAATTCCTGACAGTAGCTGATTGTTTACTGCTTTACCATAATGTATCCTTGCAATGTCTAAGTATTTACTGCCTTGCTATATTGTATTCTTGCTGTGATAGTATCACACACCTTGCTACATTAATTGTACTTTTCCGCAGTGTATTTATTACTGTGACATCCAAGCTTGCTGGTTACATCTTGAGTACTGTGTTGTAGCACCATCGACTATTTTATTTTTGGTATTACCCTTCCCCGCCATATTTGTCTGTTACATCTCAGGGCTACCTTCCTCTATGGACCATGTCTTCTTACAGGGAATGCCTAGACAAACTCTAATCTCTCCCTCCCTCCCTTTCAGCACCTCAGACACCCAAGCTGCTAATCAAGCCCAGGTCACTTGGGCCATAGTTAGGACTTTATCCTTCTATACCATAGTACTGGCCTAGCACGTTTGCCTAATGTACCTAATGTTTCTTGTATTATCTAAAATATTTTTTTTGTAAACACCTTTATTGAACTATCACTTGTGACATAGGCAAATTTACATTTATACAAAAGCAATCAAACTGTATTAACAAATTAAGATTAACAAATATTATACTCCACGTACATTGCTATATACCATATAACCTAAGCAACATTACATAAATTATTCAATTCTTGCCCCTTTTTTTAAACAAAAAACATCTTTATAAACCATCACTTGTGCCATAAGCAATCATACATTTATATAAATGAAAACAAGCCACACCGGTGCATTCCTAGTTGCAAGCATTTTATATCACAAACATTGTACATCACTTATAATCTACCCAATCATTTTCAGTGAAACATTGCATAGCTCATTTAAGTCCTGTCTTCTTTTAAACCTCATTCCTCCTCTGTATGCATTGTTCCCACAATTCCCATTTTTACTATGCAGTTTGCTCCTCCCCTTTTCTAAATATCTCAATTTCAGTTGTTTTATCTCTGTAACTATATTTACTACTTCTAATATAGTTGGTTTAGATTTTGATTTCCATTTTCTAGTAATTGCCTTTTTGGCAGAAACCATAATTAGACACAGCAAGGCTTTACCATATCTAGGCAATTCCGATTCTGCATCATAGCTCAGAAAAATCATCTCCCTCATCACACCAATCCGTCCACCCAGCATCTCCGCAGGGAATCCTTAAAGTCCTCCAACCCACCGCACTGCCAGAAAATATGCTCCCAAGTACCACTTTCTTCCCCATCACACCTCCAACATATGCTGTCTACCTGAGGAAAAATTCTATGGAGTCTACTTAAGAATATAAAAATATATATGTAAACATTTCCAAGTAAAAATCCTAAATCTATGATTTTGTTGCATATTTAGGAGAATTACATATATCCTCCCATTGTTTCTTTGTGAATTGCTTATCTAATCTCTCTTTCCAATCCTTTTTAACCTCCTCTGATTGATTATTATGGTTATCATGCAATATTTTATATAGAACAAACCCCAAACAGCGAGTAATCCACAATAATCCCCAGGAATCAACAACGAAACACAAAGTGGATGTTTAGGCAAAAAGTAACACTCCAATGTAAAAAACACACTGGTTTATTGATGAATAAGTAAGCACTTTTGCAGTGATCCACACTGTTTCATCAGACACTGATTTAAAAAGCACACATTATTTAAACTCATTCATAAAACTAATTGTCCAATCATCTTACAAAAACATATAAAACAGGGTTCACCCCCCTTCTTTGATTAAAGCAATGCTATCATAAAACTACTATTTCACTTTCATTTCCATGGCTTTAGCACCAGCTTAAGGGGTACCTGATCATTTAACCCAAGACACCTATGCACCCCTAACCTCAGAATCCATTCAAGCTCCACAGTCTCAATTTTATGAACTGGATCACCAAATCTAAAATTTTCCACAACCACATGTAAAACTTGAAATAAAAATACAAATGTAGCCAGTGTGGTGTGTCTATCTTTAACTGAAACACTAATACATCTAAAGTAATCAAACAGGACAATGACTTCATCTCCTTTATTTACTAATATAAGTAAACAAGACTACATACCTCATCTTAATCAACTACAGAACCTCATCTATGACATCTGCAAATCATAAAACATAATTTAGTAAACTGGAGTCCTTCCTCATTAATCTAAACAAAGTATTTCTAGGGGACTTAAATTCACATCCATAAATGGGCACCTATACCTCTACAAATAAATGTGATCAAATTTTCCTTGACATTATCATTGCAAACTCCCTTAATCAAACAGTATCCTTTCCCCAAAATAAACTTGATTTTGTCCTCACCAACATACCATCACTCTACAGATCAGATCACTGCACTGTTTTACTCACAATATGGTGCCAATACAAGTCAATGACCAATCTAACCATTTTAGAGACTTTTATAAGGCTACTTCCAGACACTCAGAGATGAATTAAGATGGTTTAACAGTCCCACCCCCTTCAATAATCCTAAAGAAAATATCACTACGTATATCCAAAGTCTATACTGTCATCTCAACTATTTTGTAGGGGCTCTTGTTCCTGCTCATCAAAATACAATGATAGCTTTAGAAGCAAACCCCTCTGGTGAAACTCATCTATAAATAAACTCTACAATAAAATGAAAAGTCTTATAACTATAAAAAATACAATAAAAACAACATGCTATAGTAAATCTCAAAAGGCTTAACAAAGAATGCATCACCAAGATAAATTCCTGCAGAGTTAATTATGAACTAAAAACTACTATACCAGCAATGAATAATCATTAGACATTCTTTGGTTACACAAACAAACCTAAGAAATAACACCTCAGATTGCAGTGAGCTTATCTCTAATGGTATCACCCACTCAAACCTTTTAACATTTGTGCAGATAAATTCAGTCGCAACTGCTCCCCTCTGACACCTCCAATCTTTATAATACAAAGCTTCTAGTTCATACCCCCTCCCCAGCTGAACAGATACTAAGAGTGTTCTCTAAAAGGAAAAACAGCAGCTCTGTGGGTCCAGATAAAATATCAGGCTGGCTCCTGGTCATTACATTCATAGAATATTATTCATAGATTAGTACTAAGCTAACTGCCCTTGTGGGCCATTTTCAGCCTAGCCAATTACCCCATGTGAGAATCGAACCCTGCACCATGTGCTTGTAAGGTAAACACCTTAACCATTATGCCAACATCCCACCCAACATCCTACCCCCAGGAGTATGAAACATCTCCTGTGAGACTTCCTCCACATTAAACTACTCAAGCACAGCCACTCCACCGGATCCATTACAGAAGCAGACAGTACAACTATAGCCATTCACCTCCACAGGGGAGGCTCTCACCATGGACCTGGCAACTACAGACCTATCAATATCACCAGCAACATTTGCAAAGTGATAGAATATCTCATTATACATTTTATAAACAGGGACATAGGGAACCTACAATCCCCAGACATTAACCAATTTGGCTTTGTAAAAGTTATGGCATGCCCATTAAACCTAGACAATTTCTTTGAAATAGTCACAGACGCATGAGATGAGGATAACTCCATGCACATGTCTTTCTTCAAATTAGTTAAAGCTTTTGACACTATACTCTATTATGGCATCATTCACAAACCAGTCAATCTCAACATAAATCAATGTGTAACTACTGGATTATCAACTGACTCTCTAATAGACACAATTCTGTTAGAGCTAATGACACATTGTCCTACAAGAGACTTGTTACCAATATTATAACCCAGGGCTCTGCTTTGGAACCACTTGTATTTCACATCTACTTCTCTGATGTCAAATCTGACATGAAAGGCCTGTGGGTGACTAAGTTCATGGAGAGTTACAAACTTGGAGCTTTATCATTAATCTCCTTGAAGACACTCAGATCCTCTAAAGACGTCTAACTTAAATAAACTCATGGTTTCAGAAGCACAATCTAAAACTGAATGACAAAAAATGTAGTACAATACAGTTTGGGAAACAGGAACTCTTGCCTAACTAATACATAAATGACACCCCAATTAAACAGACATTGTCATGACAGACCTAGGCACATTCATGGATAATGAGATTTCCATTCACCACAACATGCCCACTGTTGTTTGGAAAGCTTTCTACCATGGCCAACTAACTGATTATTAAGGGCATTTCTTCTCAGTCTAAAGAGGTCATGGTCTCTTCTCTCTCATTCTTCATCAGACCCACATAAGTATATAATGTGCCCTTCAATATATACATCTCCAAACACCTAACTCAATGTGAAAAAAACCCTGTGGTTCCTTGACAAGAAAGTCTTTAGTGTGAAATCCCTGTGCTATCCATAACATCTACAGGAGACAGAGAAAGACAGGGAATTAAATAGTGTGGGAAGAAATAGCCAGGGAATTGTTATGGCTAGGCTTGTATAGGCCCTAGGGCCGATAGCCTAGTACCAACCTATGAACCTATAAGAGACAGACCTTTTAGATATTATGCTATCCATAATATCTAATAGGTCTGTCTCTTTCTCTGTCTCCTGTAGACTCCACTGTATGTATAAAAATAAACACAAGATTTGATAGCAACACAAATATAAGATCAAAGGACCTAAACCTATACCAAAACATAAACACTATGACTTGTTGGTAAACAGATGTCTCTGACAAATAATTCCCCCCCTCTGTATCATGCTCCTGCTCTCTGTAAATTTTATTTATTTATTTGACATTTGTTGACCGGAAAAGTCTGACTGGGCTAGTGCTCTTTTTCAGTGGAGGCTCTGGGAGAAAAGGTCCACAGAAGAAACAAGCTTACATAATTCATAAACGCCACAAAAAAAATTTTGCAAATTTACAATTCACATAGTTCATGGAAGCAAAAATATACACAAAGTGTGTCAGGGTGAGTATTTCATACAACTGAAATTTACAGAAAACAGAAAACAACTCACAGGCAAACTGAAAAAAATACAACGAGATTACATTTGAAAAGCTCACAAGCACAAGGAACAGGAGTACAAAAAAGGTTTAGTAGTTCACAGTCAAGTACATTATTATGTACAAAAAATATGAGAAAGAAGCATGAGCTGGTTATGTTTTAACAAGGCAGGCAGGATGAGACGGCATAGTGCTGTGTCAAGATTTAGATGCTTAGAGAAACTTTTTAATACGAGTTTCTGGCTGCAAGAATAATGGGAGTATTTTTGAGAGTAATAAAGAAGGTAAAGCAGATGCTAGTAAAGCGATAGGAGAGGGCAGATAGGTTAGGAGAGAGAGATGGTCTTATGGAGGGTGCTTTGTGTTAGACTTACTGCAGTGACAGGTCCAGGTCTGAAGCAGATGTTGTTTTAATGTTTTTTTGAATTCTTGTGAAAGGGCTATGTTTCTGGTGTGCAAGGTAGTCTGTTCTGTAGTAAATCAGAGGAGATAACTCACTATCTTAAATATGACTTAGATAAATGGAAGGAAAACAGCAAATTTACCCGAGTTTAGCCCTCAACCTCTTACAGGCAAGGAACAGAGACTCATTGGGATTACCGGTGGATCTACAGTGGTTACGCTTTAAAAGACTTAAGTAATCTATAGCAATCTACAGGTTCTAGGAACATATAAGATGCCCTGAACAGACTTCCAGCTAATACAGTGAAGTAAACAAGGTAAAATATGCAAGAATACACAGAGCAGATATTGAAAACTCTGAATATATGAAACATCAAGGCAGTGATGACAGGAATGCATGGCCTAGTCATGGGTAGTGAGGGAAATGAGTATAAACAGAATGGCCTTAGGTGTAAATCGTTCCTATCACCGTCCTTCTACCTTCTAAACAAATAAAAATACAACACGGTGAAATATTTGCTTCGAACATACATTATAATTGAGAAGGGTTCATAAAAATAAATGCTATCAGGACAAACCAGACTGATAAATGACATCTCTACAAACTGTATGAGTGTATGGCCACATCCCAAATCTATCAGTGGAAGAAACAGCAGGAGACAGAAAGAAGACCCTCTTTACTCTTTTGTCACTGGATGACAAAAACAATAAAAAGTGATAAAGGGTATGTGTTGTTGAAAAGCTCAAAGGGGTTGTATGGTAAACTTTAGGTCTAATATCAAGTATCACATCAGTTCTGCACACCAGTGCTGCATGAGATAAGAATACTTTTTACATTGTTGCTCAAAAGAAAACACTTACATGAAATGAAAGAAAAGGGGGTGGGACTCAGCCATATTAAATCTAGTCATTAATAATACTGCTGTTGACATTACACAAGAGGGAGCAATTTGAAAGTAATAAGAACAATGTGCCAAGAGAAGTCAGTTATCCACATTGACACATACACAGTTTGTTCATACAAAATTCTAGTATTTGCCCATTGGTCCTGTCTGACTGTGTGCATCATACCTGTAAACCTATAAATCTACGTTTGTTTTGTTATTTCACTGTCATTAAAGTTCTTTAGTTTGGGAAAACTGGCTCAGTTGTCATAGCCAAGCCGCTACCCTCTCAGAGAAGTGTGAAATCTTATGGGCTAAACTTTTTGGACAGCAATAAAATTCAGACCTCTCCTATTTCAACACAAAATCAAACAGAAGGGGGTGCTACCTAATCTATCAAAGATGATAAAATAAAAGCTCACTATTCAAATTAATCACAACATTTGCTGTGCATATTACACTTTGAACATGTCTGTCCCTCCTCCAAACAATCTCATAAAAGATCAACCCTCGCAAAACACAAACATATGTCACAAATGTTATGGACGTTTTGGAAGACTAACAATTATGCATTATACAAGTACACCACCCATCTGTAACATTTAGGCCATTAAATATGCAGATTGTAAACAAAACCTCATTCTTGGTGATATTTTAGCTACTAATCAAAAACACATTTTTCAATATGCCATTTACAGTAACAACTTGAACAAGTAATATTAATTTTAGAATATGTCCTTAATATGAGCAAAAGATCCCCGATTCTATTTTTGAGGAAGGACACTAAGTGTATACAGCAGATTGCTGTCCTTACAAGGAGAAGAACAGAATGATTTTAACACACTGTTAAAAACACAGCAAACCAAAACTAAATAATCATGTTAATGTGTGTGTGTGTGTGTGTTTGTCTGTGTGTGTGTGTGTGTGTGTGTGTGTGTGTGTGTGTGAGTGCACGCACAGGAAGACAGAAATATAAAGGAACAGAGAGAGATTAATTAAATAAGCGTGGGGAAGCATCAGCCTTAATTTGCATGAAGGAAGAAAGAGTTAGACGCTTACAAAGTAGCTGTGAAATCCATCAGTCATTTGATGAGCACAGCTACCGCCCACCCCAAACCTGGCAACAGTTTAGACATGCTCAGACTGAGGTGAGACTGTGTGTTGGCAGGTGACTGTGCAGTTTACATGGGAACTCCCAGCATAAGGTCTGCTCAGCCTTCTCTTTAAACAGATCGTAATTAATGATCTTAGGGTTCCTGTACTGGTTGTCTATGGAAAGTTAAAGTAACATCCCTCATGTCACTTTCCGTTTGCTGAATGGACAAAAAGGTTACAATAACATATTAGTCTCTGTCTTTTTCCTTTCTAGCCTGTAATTTCTACCAGTACCTGTTTCTGACTTCAGACTGGGGGATCTCAAAATGATGCTCAGTAGGCTTTATCCTGCATTCTCATGTTTTCAAATGTAGGCAGAGATGGTCATGACCTCATCTCTTTATAAATGATACAAGGCTTTCAGCTCCTTGCCTCATTAACTAAAAATAAGGTTTCAGGAAAAAAAAGGACAGATTAGGATCTGTACTCAACAGCACATTTTTTAAAGTTTTTCACTGATTCACAAACCTGAGTTAAGTGCCATCTTCTGGAAAAGACTTATGTGACTTTAATGTGTTATATATATTAAATTATGCTGCTATTCTCCAAGGATTTATCACAAAAATACAATTTTTTAATTAACAGGAAGCTTATGAGGCAAAATTAGGGCTTGTCATGAAAAAGGCAATTAGTAGTTTTTCCAGCTCTGTAAAAGCACTGTTAGTAAGGATGATGGGAATAAAGAATGTAACACAGGCATTAAGCAACATTATACCATGACCCCCCCAAAACGTGCACGCTGATTGGCCAGCGTGCCGGTTGTAAATCGAGTTATACTAATGGAAAAAGGTCCGGTCGCCCGGACTTTTTTCCATTAGTATAACTCGATTTCAAACACTGTCTGGTTATGTTAATTGGGTTTAACATAGCGAGACAGCTTTAAAATAAGCAACGGAGATCTCCGTTGCTTATTTTAAAGCTGTCTCGCATGTTAAACCCATTTAACATAGCGAGATGTTTAAAAGCAACGGAGAAAGCAAGATCTCCGTTGCTTTTTTTTAGTGTTTTGCTATGTTAAATGAGTTTAACATAGTGAGACAGTTTTAAAATAAGCAACGGACATCTCCGTTGCTTATTTTAAAACTGTCTCGCTATGTTAAACTCATTTAACATAGCTACTAAAAAGCAATGGAGATCTTGCTTTCTCCGTTGCTTTTGCCCACAACTCTGATGTACTGTGCGGGAACTGCCACGGATGCCAGACATCTGCGGAAGGGCAGCAAATAGGCACAATACTATGCCATTATTTAAGAAAAGTAATAGTTTCTTTTCTTAAATAATGTCATGGTACAATAGCAATAACCCACTTCTGGGTGTGGGTAATGCTAAATTTACCCACGGTTGGCTTTGTTTGGTCCCTCGGGCTTCGCCCTCGGGACCAAACCACGCCAACCATGGGTAAATTTAGCATTACCCACACCCAGGCGTGGGTTATTGCTATATTAATTACTTTTACTTTACATAGCTAGCTGGATCTCGGTAAAATTTCAGAAAATGAAAGGCCTTGATATCTGCATAGAAATCAGCCTGGAAACATGATATGAATCACTGGCTCACCTACATCATGTCTTTGGGATGTGACATTTGTCAGATGTAGAAATGAAAATTAAGTAAGCCATCAGTCTTGGTATGCAAAAATGACAGACAAGTTATGATTTTAGTAGCAAGTACTCCAACTACTAACTGTTGCAATGAGGCAACAATGCTACCCACACCATCACTGTGCCACTCCATCTACCCTACCCCCAACCATAAAATGTAATGCTAAGACAGTTTTTTCAGGGAAGCCTACCTTCCATAAAGTTCAGTGCATTTTTTCCAACCCCACCCCCCATATCCTACCTTCTGTAAATGTTAATCTATTATCCACTTTCCTGGGAAAGCCATCCCAAAATGTTTAATGTACTGCTCACTATCCAGGTAAATTACCTTCCAATTTCCTGTAACAATACCACTGCTGATTACCCATGGGGAATCCACCTCCCAGCATTGCACCATTGGCTGAATGGCTGGTATACACTACATTCTGTGACAGAGTAGAACAATATTTGAATACCTGGCATCTGCATTTCTTTAGCATTAATTCTGCATGCCACCAGCTTGTCACATTAGAGTGGAAATAACCTAGTGGCTAGAGTGGAAACAACCTAGTGGCTAGAGTGGAAACATCCTAGTGGCTTGAGATGCAGTGGCAGCCCTCCCAGTACACTAATGAGATTATATACTTTTGCCTACAAAGGAGAGAGTTAGCTAGTCCATTGGTGGCAGCTCACCTGGTTGTCTCCCCAAATAATAAATATTATAATGCTATTTAGCCCCTCAACAAATTAATCAAAAGCAAATGTGCATACAACATAGGAGAATGCTAATCTGCTTTGTACCACATTCCCATCTAATATATAGAGAAAATCAAGACAAGCAATTTATGCCAGTTTATGCTGTCAAACATTTCTAGAGGCAGAATCTTTTATGATTTATAATGTCTCTCTGCTAATACTATGTTAGACAGTAAATGTGAATGAGGGACTTGCATCAATTTATACTATAAAATAAATGTTCATGAATCCCATACGTTATCTGGTCATATTTAATACTGGTCTGTTTGGTATATGAACCCACAAGTGCCTATGTATATATTATTTACTATATGGTTTTAAAATAAACCCTCAGCAGTAAAATGATGAGTGCTAAGACATAGTATGTGTCAGTGCTACTTTTCTGTATTCATATGTTGTGAATAATATGTTTAGCTGATGTCCCTGCCAGCCTACTGATCCAGGTAACATCTGAAAAAGTTTATAAAGGACCATCAAATGTACACTCTTACCAAAACTACATAAGTAAATCTTTCATTGACTGAAAGAATCAAGCAATGCACGTTATCACCTAAAAACAATTTGGTCTTTGGCAGTATTGGCCTTGGCTGTGCCAAGGTGCACAAATCACTAAAGTGCCCAATGTAAGTGCACTCACACACACAGTTATGAGCTATCTAAAAAGCAGCAAACCTTTCATCACAACCCACTCGCAGATAACAGCAGTTGATCATGCATTAGAACACAAATCTCCACCCCCACAGCAGTAGTTCAGCAGTTTACACTTTGTCAACAGGCAATCCTCACACACACACACACATGCACACACATGCACACACACACACACACACACACACACACACACACACACACACACACACACACACACACACACACACACACACACACAAACTAGTTTGGGTAATACAATAGTACTATGATTCCTGAATATGCAGCATCATACCTCTTAAGAAATATTGTATCACCTTATCTTTACCTATGTACTCTCCCCAACTTAGCATGACTTTCACCTAGGACATTGCACAAATCATTCTATCCTTCCTAGATATACTTAACATGGCTAAGAAACCTGGATGAGTTTGTAGCCACCCTTTTTCTTGATCTATCAAACTACTTTTACAGTGGCTAGCAAATATGGATCACAGTCAAAATGTCGTGGAATGCTTTGCAAATTATCTGCCTGATAGATCTCATTCCTTACACTGAAATTATACTTACTCACCTTTCCAAAGTGTATCTGTTGGGGTATCTCAAGGAATGATTTTGGTACCACTATCACGTAACATGTTAATAATATGTTTAAAATTCTCTAAAAGCTACATAGTACAATATGCAGCAGCAAATGATTCCTCCCTTATTTGTAAGACTAAATTCATGCATCAGCTAAAGATATTACTCCAAGTACTTTACATACTGTGGAACAATGGCTTACAGACTAATGCTTTCTGCTGAATCCAAGAAAAACTAAGGTAGTATTATTTGCTCATGCCTCCTATCACTTAAATACCCCTAATTTCCACATTACCTCACAAGAACAAATTGCTATACAAAAGATCTCACAAACTAAAGTCTTGGGTGTCATTATAGAAGATAAGTTAAAATTGAAACTGAAACTTGGCTCAAACCCACAATTAAAGATAATGAAATCATCCCCTCAGGGTATAACATCCTCAGACAAGACCGCTTAAACAAAAAAGGTGGTGGGGTTGCAATTCTCTATAAAACCGGACTGCAAATAAGTAAAACAAATCATACCCTTCCACCTGACAATAATATTGAAATAATTATTTCCAAACTTCAGCTCAACCCTCACAAAACAGTTAACATTATCTGTACCTATCTTCCCCCAGGAAAAAAATCCCACTATTTTAGAAGACCTATTAAACTGTCTTTCACTAAATCTTCTTCAAGAAACAATACTTTTAGGAGACTTTAATATTGACTGGAATTTATGTAAACATACTTATCCATCCACCCTTATTAACCTGCATGGCTTCTCTCAAATCATTAACTCCCCAACAAGAATAAACAAACTGAATAATAAAGAAAGTATACTTGACTGGATACTGATAAATAGTCCACAGCAAAAGTATACAACAGGAACTCTCCCAGATGACCTCAGCGACCACTCCCTAACATATATCATAAGGCATAAAACAAGTTTAACTATCCCTACCCAAGTTAAATCATCCCGTAGCAAAAAATTTTTTGACCCCATTCTGTTTCAAAATGAACTTATGCAAGTCAATTGGTCACCTCTTAAATCTCTCCCAATAGACGAAGCTGTTAGCTACTTCAATCATACTTTTCTGACAATCCTTGAACATCATGCTCCAATGCGTTCTATACGCATAAAATCGAAAACAGCCCAATGGCTCTCAAATAATACTAGGAAGTTAATCCTTAGTAGGAACAAAGCCTGGGCTAAATGGCATACCACAAAAAACACAACTGATCGCCTCACTTTCAGACAACAAAGAAATTTAACAAAAAAAGCCATCCTACAAGATAAAAAGAACTTTTATACTCAGCTACAACAATCATCCCTGCACCAACCACATAAATTTTGGACCGCTATTAACATGCTGTTATGCCCTGGCAAAGTTGCCACACCAAATCCAATTGAGTCTAACCCCAACTGCCCATTACAAACAGCTAATGCCTTTAATATTTTCTTTACCTCTGCCATTCTAATGCTAGCTAACCAACAAAGCCCTGATACCTCCAAACTATTAACTCAAAGCTCCACTCCCCCTCCATTTCACCTCAAACCCATATCCACCACCTATATATCATCCTTACTTCAAAAATTAAAACCCACAACCCCCTCTGCTGACAAATTACCAGCAGAATTCCTCCAAATTGGTGCAAAAGCTATAGCTTACCCCATCTCTATACTGATTAACAGGACCTTAAAAGAAAGTACAATTCCATCTATATGGAAAATCTCATATATCATCCCACTGTTCAAAGGAGGTGATTCTACTGAATACTCCAACTTTCGCACTATAGCATTACTATCTCCACTTGCAAAAATAATGGAGAAATGCATCCACAAACAGTTACTAAATCACCTACTAAGCCACAACCTCCTAGCTAAGTGCCAACATGGTTTTCGCCCATTCCATAGTACTACTACAGCCTTACTATCCTTTATCGACTCTATTAACAAAAACCGCAACAATAATACTCCTTCCTCAGCCTTCTTCGTTGACCTGTCTAAAGCCTTTGACATGGTCAACCACCAACTTCTTCTCCATCGTCTGAAGTCCCTCTCTCTTGACAATCTAGCCTTAAATTGGTTCACATCTTATCTGGACAACCGAAAACAGGCAGTACTCTGGCATAACCATCTCTCTGATCTCCTCCCCACCTCTATAGGAGTCCCTCAGGGCTCTATCTTAGGTCCTCTACTATTCTCTATTTTTATAAATGACCTTCACCTAGCCACTCTCCTATCAACTTGCATTCAATATGCAGATGATACAACCATCATTTCTTCAGCCCCAACACAGTCTGAACTTTATTCTCTCACACACAACCGTAGAGCAATGGTTCTCTAATCATTGTCTCCTCCTTAACCCAAAGAAAACCAAACTCCTGATTTTTACTCCCACTCACTTGTCTCCCTCCATTAATTTCACACTCACATCCAACAATGGCACCCTTATCTCTCCAGACCAAACCACCAAACTCCTGGGTATTACAATTGACAATCAACTAAAATTTGACACTCACATTAACTCTACAATAAAATCGACTAACAGAAAACTAGGTTCTCTCTATAGAATCAAATCTTTCCTTACTCCAGAAGCCAAAACTACAATAGCTAGAACCCACTTAATCTCTACCCTATTATATGCCTCCCCTATTTATACAAATCTTTCTAAACATAATCTTAACAAACTAGCTAAATCATATAACAATATTGCCAGATTTGCTACAGCCTCTCCATACAGGACTCATCATTGCTTCAATCTTAAAAAACTAGGGTGGCTAGAATTACTCCACCAAATACAATTTAACCAACTTACAATTGCCCATAAAGCCCTTTACCACCCTGACAACACTCCAATGCTCTCCACCCTCATAAAACCCTATAACAATCTGAAGAACCTACACTCCTCTAACAAAATACTGATTCATACTTCTCTATCTAATAACACAGCAGGTGACTCCACATTTTCCAACTCGGTTGGTAAAATATGGAATCAACTACCTCAAGACCTCACAACCCAAACATCACTCCCACTATTTAAAACTAAACTAAAACTCTTCTTATCCAACCACTGGCTTTGCTCTTGCAATAACCCTGACTAAACATTTTACCTCCTTCTTTTTTGATTCTTTATACCCATTCTTTTTCTTCTTATATCTAACACTCTAAATTATCCTCTATATAACTGTTTCTGTTACTCCTTATGTAATAAAGGCATGAATAAATATTTTTCAACTTCTTACGAAGTTGTAATAGAGTAATTAAGTTCTTTACTTCTATTTTTTTCTTTGCTAAACCTCTTACTGTACTCAAATGCTTTTACATCCTGCCGTAGGTTTAAAGTACATGTTTTTTTTTCTATTTTATTTTGTATGTTATTTTTTATATTTTTTTTTTTGGTACATTTTTGTTTATTTTTTACGTAAGTAGTATTGTAGAGGAGCTTTTCTCCCCGGGCCTCCACTGAAAATGAACATGTATCCAGTTGGACTAGCCCGGTAAACAAATGTAAAATAAAATACATAAAAAATAAAAATTTGATTGGCATATACAGTCTTACTTCAGAAACCAATAAGAAGCTGTGACTCAGTCTCTTATAGAATCTTCTATGGAGATCTGTGTCTAGCCTTTTGAGCCATGAAAGTTCAAACCCTCTTTGACCTCTTATTCCATCACAAAACAAATGGTACCTCAAATACTTAGTTACAGGAACTAAACCTTTATCAGCAGATAAATAAGACACGTTGGCATGGTAAATTTATACCCTGATGTATCCCTCAGCTCTGGAACAAAGTTCCACTGCATGTCATGCAGAGTAGCAACCTTGTCACCTTCAAAGTAAACCTAGACAACTGGATAGGAAGTCTCAAATTATCCCCCTGTCTATCTTGTCTTGCTCTCCTCAAGGCTGGAGGGAACTTTTGAAAGAGTTGTTTTTGTCTGGGCTTGTAATGGTCTGCAGACTGATTGCCTAGCCTAACCTATGAACCTGTAATTGTTATATAACGCTAAACGTTTCCTAATCAAGCAAAGTAGACTAACTACAACCAGAATTCTGTTATCAAGTCTCAGGTATGAATCTTCTACACTAACCAATGTTAGTAAACTGCACCTACACAAACTCAATCTTACAATAATACAGCAACATTTCCAGTAAATCATCCACATGCATTACAGGCAAATAACTAGTGAGTAAGAACTCATAAAAGAAAGAAACAGTAAAAAGTACAAGCAAAACAGATGAATATAAGGGAAGAGCGAGCTGAGCACAGAAGATGAAGCAGAGGTGAGATTAACCTGGTGCAGTGCAAGTGCACAGCCCTGTGTTATTTAGATATTGTTTTAATGAAGTTTTGAAGACTGCAGGGCTGGGAAGTGATCTAATAGCTAGGAGGAGAGAATTCCATACTTCGGTGAGAGAGTAACAGAGTATGAGTATAGACACTGTCCTGCCTTTTTTGACAGTTTAGAGATTGTTAGCAGTTTCTTCTCCTCAGATCTTAGGGTTCTGTTTGGTTGGTAGTGTTTGACTAGGTTGTTTAGAGCTGGGCAGGCAGAAGGATTTTAGATTAAGTTGTGCATAGTGGAGTTTGGGAGTTCAAGCCAGTTATGTTCTTGTAGTGATCTGCAGTGATGTGTATGGTATTTAGAGTTAGTGGTAAACGTTGACAGTTTCTTATAACACTGTTTCAATTTGGATTTAACAGACATTTGTAAGATGGTAAGAACAGTGGCACCATAGAATAGGGTGGGATCAGGAAAGTTTTAGCCAGAGTGACTTTAGTTGTGGTGCTTAGGGAGTGTTTATCTATGTAGAGAAGTCCTAATTTTTTTTATGGTGAGTTTTTTTTATATTCTGCTGGATGTGAAGGTTGAATTTCAGTTGATTATCAGTAATGACTCCAAGCAGTTTGGTGTGCTGTACTCTTTCAATAATTGCATTATCTGTTAAGTATATCTTGACTTAATGTATGTCAGAAGTAGGATTTTTTTGGATTAAACAGGACAAGTTTGTTTTTTTAGGGTTAAGGAAAAGTTGTGCATTAGTAAGCCAAACTTCAACGGCAGTGAAAGATTTTGTGTTGGTGAGTAGTTCAGAAGTGTGTGAGACGTGTAGACAATAGTGAAATCATCTTCATAGTGAATGAGAGTTCCAGGGGATGAAGACTTATGTAGGTTGTTTGTGAATATATTAAATAGTAGGGGGTCTAGAATGGAGCCTTGTGGTACTCCTGTAGGGTGATGGAGAAAGGGGGAGAGTTCATATGATCATTTTATGGCTTGTTTCTGATCATGTAAGTAACTTTGAAACCACTGTACTGTGGTACAGGAAAGGTCTAAGTTGGAGAGTGTGTCCAATAATAAGGGGCAGAAACAGTGTCAAAAGCTTTAGAGAGGTCAAAGAATACTGCAGATACAGTTTCCTGCTTCCCTAGCCCTGTTCACAGTGTCATTAAAGGATACTAAAGCTGTGGATATGATGTGGTCAGGGCAGAAACCATGCTGATTTGGCATGAGTGGATGAATTTGCAGTAGACATTGTATTAGCTGTTGATGGATACATCATTCAAGAATTTTGGAAATAGGAGATATAATGGATACAGGATGGAAACTGGAAGGTTCTGTGGAGTTTCCACCTTTATGGATTGGAGTGATATCAGACATTTTCCATATGCTAGGAACTAGAGATTCTGATACAGACCTACTGCTTAGGATACTGATTGGGTGGGTGATGGAGTCAGCAGCTAGTTTAAAGTATTGGGGTGGGAGATTATCTGTTGAGATGGAGCAGCATTTTAGTTTTAGCAGTAGTCTTCTTATGATAGTCGTAGGTATGGGCTGAAAGGAGAAAGAGTTATCATTGTGGAGTTAATGGCTGTTACAGTGGACAGAATGGGAGCTAGATGAAGATATATTATTGGTGGTGGAATTGGTGGTGGAGGGGAAGGGTCTGGTGTTGGAGGTGTTTGACAGTAGATCAGTTATATATTTTATAAAGTGTTTACTGAAGTCTTCAGGTATTAGGGGTGGATGGACATTTGGTGTTGGGCAGTGTTCTTTACTTGTAACTGAGTTAAGTAAGGTTGATATAGAATGCGAACGAAAGGGCAGTACAAACTTTTAAAACACAAAGCACGAAGTGGTTAAAGCTGAATACCGCCAAACTTCTGTTACAAGCAGTCACGAACAGTCACAAAATGAATTTCCTTAACACAACTTTAATAGTGTTTTCGGAAACGACTATTACTGAACATGCCAACTAGCTTGTTACATTCCACTTCAAAATCATGGTCATCTGTGACCATTCTTGCTGCCCGCACCATCTGCCCTTTAACAATAGCCTTCTTTTGGTGGTGCGGGTGACAACTAGAATAGTGCAGAAAACCATTGGAGTAGGTAGGCTTTCTATAGATGTTACTCATTTTTACATTTTGTTTTAACATCATTGTTATGAATTTAGTAGCAATTTTGGGCATATATGCCTTAATGTAAAGGACTTTGAAAAGGATGTCCAGTTGCTGCTTTAATTTTTCAACAGTATTGGCCATTTGTTCTATTGGCCAAATTGGATTTAATTTTTAAATTTACATTTTTAGTGTTATATAACATTTATTAATGTAAGTGAACACTTTGGAAGTGATTTTAATTTTAATTGTTGTTTAGTTAAATGTAAATATAGCGAGCCTTTGTAGGACACAAGAATAAGTTTTAGAAAGAGTTTATAAGTAAAATAGTGATTAACACTATGAGTGTATTAATTAATTAGCATCACATGACGCTACAAAAGGTTTTAAAAGTACGGGCTGGATGTGATTATGCTGTCTTTGTCTTTTGTTTTCTGAAGAAGGAAACGCATAGTCGTTTCCGAAAACACTATTAAAGTTGTGTTAAGGAAATTCATTTTGTGACTGTTCGTGACTGCTTGTAACAGAAGTTTGGCGGTATTCAGCTTTAACCACTTTGTGCTTTGTGTTTTAAAAGGTTGATATAGAATGCCAGAATTTTTGGGAGTTGGTTTTGTGTTCAAGTTGAAGGTGGGAGTAGTAAGATTGCTTATCTTTGCTCACTAACTTTTTCACATTGTTGCGGAGGTGTCTGAAATGGATGAGATTTACTTCAGTTTTATTTTGCTCACCAGTGTACCAGGCTATGTCTCTTTGTTTCATAAGGTGTTAACATTATTTGGTTAGCCATTGGGCTGTATTATTTTTAATTATTTTAGTACATACAGGGGCTAGAGTATCAAGTATATGTAGAAAGGTGGTAATGAAATATAGCATGGCTTCATTGAGAGGAAGAAGTTTTAGGGGTGTCCAATATATTTTCTTAAGTAGATCAATGCATTTTTGTTGACTGAAGTTAGTGAAGTTTCAGACTGATTTCAGAATATGTTTTTGGGTTGATGAGTCTTGGCTCTAATGGCAAATATGGGTAGATGGTCACTAAGGGAATTAGAAAGGGAACCTGTTGGGAAGAAATTGGATAGATGTGATACTAGGATCCAGTCTAGTGTAGACTGGTGAGTAAAGCCTTTACTATACCTAGTGTGGCTTTTGATGAGTTGCAACAAACCATACAGGTTAATATTAACTGAGGGTGAATCAGATGCAATAGTTTGCCAGTCAATGCTTACATCTCCTAGGATGATAGTATCTTGTTTGATTGTTTGGGAGGTCCAGGACAGTATATCTTCAAGAACAGGTATATTGTGTCCTGGGGAATATATACTACTATAATGCAGATTTGTTTGTTTTGTTGAGGTTTAGGAAGGATATTAGTAATTCAGCATGAGAAAACTTGGGAATTTTGTTAGTGTAAGGTGTAATGCTGAGTGTGGTAGGATATAGCCTTTCTTTTTAGATCTGTCTAGTCTAGATATGGCAAAATTGGGGGGGGGGTTACTTCATAGTCTTTTATGTTAGGGTATAACCATGTTTCTGTTAGGGCTAGTATATCAGGTTTATTTTGGTCTATCCAGACATGTAGTGGGGATATTTTATTACATACATTTCTGAGGTTAAGTGTTGTTATATTTAGGTTCTTAGAACAGACTTTGGAGTTAGAGTTAGTAGAAGGTCCTGGGTTAAGATGTATGTCTCCACTTTTCAGCAGAATGGAGATTAGACATGAGTACAGTGTATTGTGTTTTTGCATGAGGTAGATGAAAGGGGTATAATGCAGTGTTTACTCTGTATTGTGGTAAAGAGTTTGGAAACTGAAAGATAGGGAAAGGTATAGATAAATAATTGGGGTGAGATGCTTGAGGAGTTGTATTGTTTAGATGGGTAACAGGTGGTGGAGGTTACTGATGTGTAACAACATACAGGAGCTTGAGAAGCTAATTTTGTAGCAAGGACAAACATTATCAGAAAGAAGGTTAGACAGGATATAAGAATCAATGCTAGCATTGAGGGGACATTTGAGATAAGATAATACATATGTAGTGATGATGATGTTTAGTGTAAGGTGGAATATAACAGCTGAAGAGGAGATTGAAGTTTTGCAGGGGATGTAGTACTTATTACGTCTATTATTCTGGAGGCAGGGTGGAGGAAAGTAATTAGTTGTGGTGTTCTGTAATTGATGTTCTGAGATTGTAGGTGGAGGAACATAATTAAGTGTGGCGTTCTGTGATTGGTGTTTTGAGATTGTGGGTAGGGTATTTAAAGTATAAAAGGAGTAGTTGGAGTGGGTGGGAAATGGGGGTAGGGTAGGGGAATGGAGTGAGTTTGAGTGGAGAGAGGGAAAATGGAGCAGGCAGATCCTGGCCAGAAACAATCAGGAACAGCAGGTCAGTGCAAAGGATGGCACTAAGAAGCAGTGGATTTCAAGCAGTAAGTCTGTCTGTTGAAGATGTACTGACATACAAAAGTAAAGGCTACACTATCTATGTATAGTAGGCAGGGATAATTTCTGTGTAAAGTAAATATGGGATTTAGGAAATTATTGTTGGGAGGGAAGTTATTTGGATGATTGCAGGTTGTGGACATAAAGAAAGAAAGTTAGACTGGATTTCTGAGGGAGGAAGCTCAGATGAAATGAGGAAGTGGGGGGCCAGGAATAAGCACCCTAGCTTAGTGTGCACGCCACTTATCAGTGCACACAGCAGATAGATTACAATTGTAGACCAAAGGGCATACTTTGTAGAATAGAATAATTGATCTGAGCAGACTGGCCACTGTCTAAAGGTTCACAAGTGAGGTTATAGTACAGCAGAAGAGCCGTGGTGAGGGGGATAGAAAGGTTTTGTCCAAACAGACTGAGAATAAATAGGAGAGAAAAAAAGGCTAGGAAAGAAATTTGAGAGACCTGGAATGCTTCAGTAAGGAACAGCTTTAAACAACTTATAACTGATTATAGCAAGTCACATGACATGGTAACTATTCCACTGAATTGCTAAACCATGAGCAGAATATAAAGAAATGATTCTAAAATGAGCATTGTAATGACCTCTGCCATTACCCACAGAATTAGAAGTAGAGAACTGGCAAAAACCTACTTAGGATGCAGAAGAGAAAAAAGCCAGTAATGGATGGCTGTGATGTGTGACAGCAGAAGAAAGGCCTTTACAGAACTGATGTCTAGGTGGTAACATGCAAACAAGATGGAATGAGTAGGGGAAAGGCTGTGACTTGTTCACAGTGATGTATAAATGGGTGAAAAGACTGACAGTATAGTGCATGGTCCTAACCAGACAATCATGCTCGTCGACTAAAGGAAACAATCACCCAGCTATGGAAAGACATTGTTATAAAGGTTGCAGAGACTCATCACTGCAAATTTCACCCATGTGGTAAAGACTGGGGGGGGCAAGAGAGCCTGAATAAAAGAGTCCAAATTGATAACAAATGTCCCCAACACAGAAAAGAAATGTTCTGATGCCTCCTCATGATCTTTCAGTAAAACTAAGAGTCCTGGAGATCCCAAGAGCACATCCTGCCTTATGGAAAAGGAAGAACCACAATGAACTCATTTGTTGCTATTTAGAATGCATGTTTCACAATGAAAATACTGACTCTACTTAGGATTAGAATGGATCTTAGTTTTTCTGTTTAATTTGGAATAAAAAAAGGAATCTGAAATAATAAGCAGTTTCCTGGAGATCTTCATGGCTCTTCTGGTAAGAAACGGCTTCTTATTGGCCATCTGCCTGCTATGTTACGGACATATTGAAAAGGTAGGATGGGGGTATGGAAAGAGGGAAACGATGTGCTCCTTCAGTCACTAGATCTCTAATCCAACTGTCCAATGAGAAGGATTCCCATGTTGTTTGATAGTATCTTTTTATTTATTCAGGTAAATGAAACGGCCAACATGAACAACTTTCATGGGAAAAATGCACATGCTTTACATATGTGTTTGTGTATATATATATATATATATATATATATATGATATAGATATATAAATATATGTATAGAGACACTTTATAGGAGCCATTCAACCAGCATATTTTTGGGAGATTGGAGGAAACCAGAGTACCAGTCAAAACTCATACAGGCAACGGAAAGTATCTAAACTCCACATAGACAGTGAACAGCTATCCAAACTATGAGGCATAGATCTTAGGCAACAAGTCACTGGGCTGCCTTGCAGGGAAATCCTCCCCTCCACAAGGTTATTTTCCTGGAGAGACCATACTTTGCACTGAGAAAATCTTGAAACATACTCTTCATGCATACTCTGAAAATAGTATGTTGTAATGCTCTGGTACAGACCTGGAGGGATAGAGGAACATTCCAGTGACAGATTGTCGTGATATGATCACCACAGCAATTCTTTTTTTACTGACTGGAAAAATGGAAATGGAGCTCCCAGGAAGTATAATGCCTTGTTCTGTAATTTCTTTAACATGATCTGGGGATGTTTTATGTAAAGGCATGCAGAGCAAGCCATCAGAGTGGAGGTAGACAAGTGTCCCATAGCTCTGAGAAACTGTCTTGCAGTGACTAGAGACAGAGAAGACATTTGCATCATGACGCTAGAAGTGGAACAAATGCTTTCATCTGAGCTGAATTTGGGAGTTAAGAGAGAATATTTGCTGTTTATAATTATATCCAGTTTCTGGAAGAGATTACACTACATCTAAAATGTGATGCTGCAAAATACCCTGGTTTTGAGACATTATCAGACAGTGTCCATAGAGTGGAAAATATTTATCTTCTGTTTTCCTAATATTATGAGAATACCCTTGGAGCTGTGAAAATGGACGGACCAAACAAAAGGGCTGAAAACTGAAAATGGAAGTCACCTAATTGAATGTGGCATTGTTTCCATTGCAGAGACCTTACTGGAAGGTGGAGATAAGCATCCTCCATATCTAGGGTTACCATGAAAATAACTATTATGTGCAAACCCCTTTAAAGTCATGAGGATCACAGTTGTGACCTTTTTTTGCCATTATGAATTGGATGACTTTTGATAATTTTAAGACAGATTTCCATGTTTTATTTATTTATTTATTTTTTTTAGGAACTGAAAGAAATTCCTCTGTTTTATTCATTTTTAAAGCTGTACTATTTCTGAGATACAGGTGGAAATATAGGCCATTTTATATTTGAATGGTCAGCTATGGGAAGAATTTAACATATATATGTACTGTGTCCCTAAACCAAGTGTTTTGGTGAGGGTTATAGTGGTAGTAAATTGAGCAGGGAATACTAAACTTCCTATCTCTATGAATAGTGGTCATCCTGTGGGATCCCCAAACATTTCAGGCAGGCTAAGAGCTATAATCCACAAAAATGGAAAGCTAGTTGCACAGGAACTATAACTCTTGATCCATCAATTCACCCACAACCCCTTTTTCCCAATTTTGCACATGGGGTCGGGGTCTCACTTCAACAGTGACAATCATCTAGAGCTAAGGTTTACATCACCGGGTGGCTAGCCCTGCAATGTAGTTTATCCACACTACACACTCACACTCACACCTATGGCCAATTTAGGGTGCCCAATCCACTTACTGCATGTCTTTGGAATGTGATAGGAAACCAGAGCACCCAGAAGAAAATCACACAAACACATGGAGGACATGCAGACTCTGCACAGAAGGCAGCCCAGCCAAGAAAAGAACATGGTAACCTCTTGCTGTGAGGTAACAACACTATCTGCTGCACAACTATTACTCTTGATATTGGCATACAAATTATTAAAATAGACTGTTGTCAAAACTTCTTATGCAAGATCTGTGCATAGATCACTTTCTTAACAGAAATAGGAAAACAGGATTCAAGCTGGTATTGCTTGTTTAAACCACAGTTCATTAACTTCAAACAACAGATGAACACTTTCACCTTTGTCAGAGCTCCATCAGATCAAAGTTAAATATCCCAATAACAAGCAATACATACTTTTTTATTTTCCATATAAAAAGCTATGCAAATTACAGGAAAGGCTTTAATTTGAGTGCACCTAAATAGATCACATTCAATGACAGTGATTGGACTAGAGATACATATATATTAAAACCACATGAAGTTAGAAGGCCAGTGATACAATCAAACTGCCACATTATTAAAATAAAAAAAAATCATAAAAATCTCTAGCACCTTGGCTAAGCAAGCCTTTAGAGTATAACCTTCACTTTCCCATGTACTTCTTAAATATATACCCCCATTAATCAATTATACAGTTAATCAATGGCACAATAAAAACATTTAAAAAGCCCTACTCATAAAAAAAATTCCAATTACATTCCCTATTGAGACCTAGGGAAAAAGAGCATTAAACTTTAAAATAAAAATACTCTTTTTTTCTTAATTTATTCTTTATATCACATAAAAGTGTATAATCATTTAATACTTGGTCCAAAACAGTTAGTTGCAATCCAGATGGATCCCCATTATGAAACTGTTGAAAATGTATGGCTACAGGATTAACTTTACTACCTTTTTTGATGTCCCTAACATGTTCCATCAACCTTGAAAAAAACTTCTCTTACTTTCAACTATGTAAAATCTTCTACAAGGAGACCTAAGCCCATATATCACCCCTTCACTCCCACAACTAAAAGGACCCTGTTCTTGAAATCTTTTACCATTGATCTGAGGGAAACATCTAACTATAAATTGGCATCCTGCACATTTTACATAAGGAAAGGTGCCCTTTTGAACCATCATATTTCATGTTACCATGGGCAGACAAAATCTCCCATGTACTAAAAAATCTTTTATACATACTTCTCCCTCTCATATATGAAAACCTCAATTTTCTATTGCATAGAAAATCTAGACGTATGTCACTCTCCAGGATATCCCAAAAATATTTAACTAAGTTAATGGGGTTCTCTGAAAGCAAAGTAAATTTTGTGACAAAATAAATACAATCCTGCATTGTATTTCTATCATACATACCATTACTTCCTCTATACTCCTTCTGGTAGAACCTTACATTTTTTGTATTTATTTTCTTAATGGTTTCCCTAATTGATTCACTCCTGTACCCTCTATCAATACACATCTTAGTTGTTTTATCCAATTCTTGTTCATATTAATTTATATCACTACACAATCTCTTTATAGGTTCATAGGTTGATGAGTGTGAGAGCAGCACCAAGGATCAAATGGTGGAAATTGAAAAGGGGTAATTGTGAGGTGATGTTCAGGGAAGAGTTAAGACAGGCACTGGGTGGCAGTGAAGAGTTACTGAATAGCTGAATAACTACAGCAGAGCTAGTAAGAGAGATGGCTAGAAAGGTACTTGGTGTGACATCTGGAAAGAGGAAGGAGGACAAGGAGACCTGGTGGTGGAATGAAGAAGTACAGGAGAGTATACAGAGAAAAAGGTTGGCGATGAAGAAGTGGGATCATCAGAGAGATGAAGAAAGTACACAAGAGTATAAGGAGATGAGGTGCATGGCAAAGAGAGAGGTGGCGAAGGCTAAGGATAAGGTGTATGAAGAGTTGTATAAAAGTTTGGACACTAAGGAGGGAGAAAAGGACCTGTACCGACTGGCTAGACAGAGGGACCGAGCTAGTAAAGATGTGTAGCAGGTAAGGGTGATAAAGGATAATGAGGGAAACGTACTCACAAGCGAGGAGAGTTTGTTGAGCAGATGGAAAGAGTACTTTGAGGGGCTGATGAATGAAGAGAAAGAGAGGGAGAGAAGGTTGGATGATGTGCGGATAGTGAATCATGAAGTGCAGTGGATTAGCAAGGAGGAAGTAAGGACAGCTATGAAGAGGATGAAGAACGGAAAGGCTGTTGGTCCAGATGACATACCTGTGGAAGCACGGAGGTGTTTAGGTGAAATGGCAGTGGAGTTTTTAACTAGACTGTTTAATGAAATCTTGGAAAGTGAGGGGATGCCTGAGGAATGGAGAAAAAGTCTTTGGTACCGATTTTTAAGAATAAGGGTGATGTGCAGAGCTGTAGTAACTACAGAGGGATTAAATTGATCAGTCACAGCATGAAGTTATGGGAAGGAGTAGTGGAAGCTAGGTTAAGAAGGGAGGTGATGATTAGTGATCAGCAGCAATGTTTCATGCCAGGAAAGAGCACTACAGATGCGATGTTCGCTCTGTGAGTGTTGATGGAGAAGTACAGAGAAGGTCAGAAGGAGTTGCATTGTGTCTTTGTGGATTTAGAGAAAGCATATGACAGGGTGCCTAGAGAGGAGTTGTGGTATTGTATGAGGAAGTCAGGAGTGTCAGAGAAGTATGTAAGAGTGGTACAGAATATGTACGAGGGTAGTGTGACAGCGGTGAGGTCTGTAGTGGGAGTGACGGATGCGTTTAAGGTGGAGGTGGGATCACATCAAGGATCAGCTCTGAGCCCTTTCCTATTTGCAATGGTGATGGACAGGTTGACAGACGAGATCAGACAGGAGTCCCTGTGGACTATGATGTTTGCAGATGACATTGTGATCTGTAGTGAGAGTAGGGAACAGGTGGAGGAGACCCTGGAGAGGTGGCGACATGCTCTAGAGAGAAGAGGAATGAAGGTCAGCAGGACTAAGACAGAATATATGTGTGTGAATGAGAGGGAAGATAGAGGAATGGTGAGGATGCAGGGAGTAGAGGTGGCAAAGGTGGATGAGTTTAAATACTTGGGATCAACAGTTCAGAGTAATGGTGAGTGTGGAAGAGAGGTGAAGAAGAAAGTACAGGCAGGATGGAGTGGGTAGAGAAGAGTGTCAGGAGTGATTTGTGACAGACGAGTACCAGTAAGAGTGAAAGGGAAGGTCTATAAGAGGGTAGTGAGACCAGCTATGTTATATGGATTAGATACAGTGGCACTGACAAAAAGTCAGGAGTCAGAGCTTGACATGGCAGAGTTGAAGATGTTAAGATTTGCACTGCATGTGACAAGGATGGACAGGATTAGGAATAAGTATATTAGAGGGTCAGCCCAGGTTAGAAGGTTTGGAGACAAAGCCAGACAAGCAAGATTACGTTGGTTTGGACATGTGCTGAGGAGGGATGCAGAGTATATTGGGAAAAAGATGCTAAGGATGAAGCTGCCAGGTAACAGGAAAAGAGGAAGGTCTAAGATAAGGTTTATGTATGTGGTGAAAGAGGACATGTAGGTGGTTGGTGTGACACAGCAAGATGCAGAGGACAGGAAGAAATGGAAATAGTTGATCTGCTGTGGCGACCCCTAAAGGGAGCAGTCGGAAGAAGAAGAAGAAGGTTCATAGGTTGGTACTAAGCTATCGTCCCTAGGGCCTATACAAGCCTAGTTATAACAATTCCCTGGCTATTTCTTCCCACACTATTTACTTCCCTGGACCCCTGTCTAGCAGGGTGACTGACATGATCCCTGGGGTGAATTTCCTTTCTTCCATCCAGTCATCAAGGTTCCTTTTGAAGAGGGCCAAAGAGGTGCTCTGTTTGACATGTATGGGCAGTCTATTCCAGAGTTTGGGGAGTCTCTGGGTCAGGAACCTATCCCTCCAGCATGTTTTGTTTATTGTGATGACAAGGTTTAGATCCCTGCAGCATGTGGCTCTGAGGGATTGGGATTTCTTTAAGTGTAGCATTTCCATGGCTTTATGGGAAAGGCTCACCCAGACTCTGCTACACTTTGCTGTGAGGGAAAGGTTGGTTTGCTTTTTATTTGTTTATTTTGTATTGATTTATTGCCGTTTTATATTTTGAGTGCTGTGATTTTTTTCTTTACCTTGTTTTGCTTGTGTTCTGCTTTTAACCGCATATTAAAACTTCAAAAGACACCACAGCTCTGTTTCTTGTGAGTCAGGCAGAAATTAGAACTGATCAATTAAGGACGCATACATAAGATAGAAGAGGTCACTTAAGGTTAATCATTTGTGAACTGAGGGGGTGGAGCTAGGAACTAAACCTTCTATTTAAGGGGTAAAATAAAACATTTCAGAGCTTTATTGGAAAGGCTCACCCAGACTCTGCTACACTTTGCTGTGAGGGAAAGGTTGGTTTGCTTTTTATTTGTTGTATTTTGTATTGGTTTATTGCCTTTTTATATTTTGAGTGCTGTGATTTGTTTTCTTTACCTTGTGTTTTGCTTGTTTTCTGTTTTTAACTGCATATTAAAACTTCAAAAGACACCACAGCTCTGTTTCTTGTGGGTCAAGCAGAAATCACCCCCCCCCCCGTCACAGTTGTGTTCTTAAATACCACTGTCTTTCTAGCTGCCTGCCTCTTATGTTAATTGGACCATATATCTCATTTCTTCTCTGCTTTCCCTGGCTTGTGAAAGTTATCATTTTGTGAAATCACTCCCCTTCAACTATTTAAATTTATTGGCCATTCTACTGTATTCCATAGTACCAGAATACAAAAGTGATCACCCCCTTTCAATCTATCTTGCTGTTTTAAAAATAGTGACTCTCCACTAAAACTTAACTTTTTAGACAGGTATAAATGTAGATGTTCGAGTGTAGACACTGCTGCAGTCATTACACTTGGGTTATCCTGCCGTCAGGTGGTCCCACAGTCAGCCAGAGTTCCAAAGTCTTGGTCCGGCGTCGGTTGCTGTCGCCTCCTCCCTGACGTCAGTGCGACAGGGGTATATAAGATGCAGCCGACGCCATTTTCTTCAGTTTTTCTTGCCCCAGATGTCAGGTGCCTCTAAATATGTAGGCAATTCCAATTGCTAATAAAACATACATAAGAAAAGCAAAAAACAACTTACAGCTACCAGCAAATACTCCCCACAGGTAGTAAGGGTAGAAGACATAGGTACGTACCAGCCCGTAAGAGGGGAAGGAGGGAGGGTAACTTGGACTGCAGCAGTGTATACACTCGAACATCTACATTTATGGTAGGTACAAAACTGTACTATGTTCATCGTGTTACACTGCTGCAGTCATTACACTTGGGTAGAATCCCAAAGCTGAGGAAGAGTGGCTGGTCCTATAAGGCATTTGGGGTGGCTATAAGGCCCTGCAGCACTGCAGTGGCGAAGCCAGCTCTGGATTTAGAGTATAGAGGCAGATGGTAATGCTTGGTGAAGGTGGGTACAGAACTCCAAGTTGCTGCTTCCAAAATATCCTTGGTAGGTACTCCCCTGAGGTAGGCAGTTGAAGTGGCTGTTGCCCTGGTGGAGTGAGATCTAATGCTGCTAGGTACAGGTTTTCCACGGTATGTGTAGCAGAAACATATACAATGTCCTATCCATTTTGAAATAGTCTGTTTTGAAATGGCTTTTCCCTGTGCTCCTGCAGCATATGTTACCAATAATTGCTCAGATTTTCCTGAAAGCTTTGGTTTTGTCCGAGTAGAAGCATAACTGCCTGTGAATGTCCAAAGAGTGCAGTAGTCTCTCTCCTTTATTCTGTGGTTTAGGATAAAAAGTTGGCAGGTGAATAGTTTGGTTTAGAGCCACACTGGATACCACCTTTGGCATAAAAGTAAGGTTAGTTCGTAAAGACACCCTGTCCTGGTGGAAAATGAGGAAAGGTTCTACTGCCATTAGTGCCTGTAATTCTGAAACTCTTCGTGCTGATGTTATTGCCAGGAGCAGAGCAGTTTTCCAAGAGATATATTTTAATTCTGCTGTGTTGGCTGGCTCAAAAGGAGGTAAAGTTAGCTTCTCCAAAACAAGGTTGAGGTTCCAAGTTGGAGTAGGTGCTCTACGGGGTGGTCTTATGTTTTTAGCCCCTCTGAGGTACTGTTTTAACAGAGGATTAGAGAAAATTGGTGGATCCGTGTTGTAATGAGCAGAGATGGCAGAGGCATGGATCTTGATGGATGAGGAGGAGAGTCCTTTATCCAGCATCTCAGTTAAGTATTGTAGTATCTGAGGAATGTTTGGGACAAGAGGGTCAAGGCTGTGAGCTTGGTTCCAGCCACAGAATCTCTTCCATTTATCCGAATAGGCTTTCCTGGTACTAGGCCTTCTGGCCTCCAGAATGACATCCATAACAGCTTTGGAGAGAGGCATTGCTTGCTTGACTAAGGAATCTTCCATGCAGCTAGGTTTAAGGTCTTTAGCTGGCTGTGTAGTATTTGTTTGTTGTGCTAAGTCAGCAGATGTGGGATTTGAGGCAAAATCCAGGGTAGTTCTTGTACTAAGCTCCTTAAGATTGGGTACCAGTGCTGGCGTGGCCAGTCTGGTGCAATCAGGATCATCTTTGGCTCTTCCTGCCTGGCTTTTATGAGTACCTTTGGCAGGAGAGGTAGTGGTGGGAAAGCGTATACTTGTAGGTTCTTCCAGCTGAATGAGAGGGCATCCACTTTCCATGCTTGTGGATGGTAACTCCTTGTGCAGAATTTTTGTAGCTGGCAGTTTATTGGGGATGCAAACAGATCTATGTCCGGGCTCCACCATTTCTGTGTTATCATTCTGAACATTTGTGGATTCAACTCCCATTCATGGGGATCCATGATGTTTCTGCTTAAGTTGTCTGCCAGTGTGTTTTTCTCTCCTGGCAGGAATTGCGCTTGCAGATGAACTTGAAGGTTTATAGCTGTGTTCCATAAGGTCATAGCTTGTCTGCATAGGGGGTAGGAGTGAGTGCCCCCTTGCTTGTTTATGTACCACATAACTGTGGTGTTGTCTGTCTTTAGTAGTAGTTGTCCTGGATGCAGCAGGTCCTTGAAAGCTATAATCGCATTTTGTACAGCTAGCATCTCTTTTTGATTGATGTGAAGACGCCTTTGTTCTGCGGTCCACTTGCCCTCAATATATTTGCCTGCCATGTGTGCTCCCCAGGTGTAATCTGATGCATCTGTTGTCTGGGTTTGCCTGGCTGTGGGTTGTGTAAAAGGCTGTCCCTTGTAGAGGTGACAAGCTTGAGCCCACCACTGAAACTCCTGTTGAAGGCAAGGGATTAGTGGTATAACTGTTTCCAAACTTTGACAGTGTTGAGACCATACATTCTTTAGGTAATAATGTAGTTTCCTCATATGCAGTCTGGCATATGGAATTAGTAGTATGCAGGATGCCATGTAACCCAAGGACTGCAGAATTTTTCTTGCAGGAAGCTGGGTTTTTGTTGCCATCAATTGAAAGTATTGAGTCAGTTGTCCTTGTTTGTCTGGCATGAGATAAGCCATCTGGGCCGTTGTGTTCAAGCTGGCACCCAGGAATATAATCTCTTGTGAGGGCACTAGTTTTGATTTCTTTTCATTTACTGTGTACCCCAGGCAACTTAATAACTTTTTTACAAATGCCAGATGCTTTAGAAGAATGCCCTTGCTCTCTGCTTGAATCAGACAGTCGTCCAGGTACAGATAAATTTGAATTCCTTTCTGTCTGCAAAATGCAATTACTGGTGCCAGGCACTTTGTGAAGACCCTGGGCGCAGTAGATATGCCAAAGGGCAGTGCAGAGAATTGTTAGTGCATTGAACCAGCTATGAATCTGAGGTATCTTCTGCAGTTTTTTCTGATAGGGACATGCAGGTATGCCTCTTTGAGGTCCAAAGTCACGAGCCAAGCTTTCTTGCCCAGCATGGGAAGAAGCTGCTGTAATGTCAACATTTTGAATTTCGGAACATCCAGGTAAGTGTTTAGAGATGAAAGATCCAGAATGGGCCTCCAGGCTTTGTCCTTTCTGGGTACCAGAAAGAGTCTTGAGTAAAATCCTTCTCCTTGCTCCTGTGATGGTACCTTTTGAATAGCTCTCATATCCATGAGTGCTGTAATTTGTTTTTGAGCCTCTGCCCATTGATTTGGTGGCAGATTTGGCATTGCTTTTAACCTAGGCAGAGTGTGAAAGTGGAACCTGTAACCTTGAAATACAATGTTGAGAACCCATTTGTCTTTGGTGATCATTTGCCAATTGTGGTAGAAGAGTGCCAGTTTTCCTCCCAAGGGGCTGCCAAGAAGGATTTGTTTGGCAGCTGTAGTGGGAAGTCATTGGAGCTGCTTTTTATATGGTTGTGGCCTGTCTTCCCCTTCTTTCTGGCCTGATGCAACCCATTGTCAAGGCCTGTAAGGACCTTGTGTTTGACCTCTACCTCTTGGACATCTGTATCTTCCCCTTTGAGGTCTGTCTGTAATTGGAAAGGACCAATTCTTAGTTGGCCAGTTTCTGCTAAATCTAGGAGGCTGAACCTGTAAGAAATCCTTCACCGTTTGCATAGATTTTGCCTTATCCTCCATTTTCTTTAATACCTCTCCTGCCTTAACTCCAAATAACACATCCCGCTGCAAAGGTGCATCCAATAATTTTGCTTTAACATGATCTGGTAACGTATGTTCTTTTAACCAAGCATGTCTTCTAATGACGGAGCCTGTAACTGCTGCTCTGCAGGAGGCCTCTAGAGAATCAAAACCACATTGCAAAGTATGCTTTCCCACTTGTTCAGCTGCATGCAATAAATCCTGCATTTCTTTAAAATTAGGAGGATCTGATTCTGGAAGCATTTTTTGTTTTAACTGAGACAGTAAAAATTGCTGATATTTTAGCATGTGAAACTGGCAAATTAAGGCTTTCATTGCTAAAGTTGCAGACGTATATACTTTCTTTCCCCATCTGTCTAATGCTCTGGAATCTCTGTCAGAGGGAACTGGATTCTTGGCTGATGAGGCCTTAACTCCTTTGGGCCCCTGAGAAATAGTTTCAGGGTCAGCGACAGGGCTTTTATACAGAAATTTATGTGAGTCATGGACTCTGTAGTATCTGTCAGGTTTAACAGGGGCTGGAGGTAAGGAATCAGGTTTTAAGCTGGATTCAGTATACACATCATCCACAATCTCTAACACTGGCAGAATAGCAAGGGGTCTGTGTTGAGGTAATAAAACGAAGTCTCTGAGCCTTTTCTTGGATTCTGAGTAATCCTGGCCTTCCCAGTGGAAATACTCCCTCATGGTATGTAGGGTTTCCCCAAAGGAGTAGTCCTCAGGTGGTGAGGCTGATGGAATTGATTCCTCAGCATCAGAATCCTCATAAGGGGGTAAAGAGTATCCTAAGTCTGAGGATGAATCAGAAGAGATGGACACCTGGTCAGATGAGTCATAGTCTGCATCCTGTCTAGGTCTTTTATCAGGAGGGGGATGGGACCCCCTGATCAGAGTAATTAGGTCTTCGGTCATTTTGAGCATTTGTTTCTTAGGCATGGAGGCCTGTCCTGGAGAATGCTGTATTTGTTTCTTTGACTTTAAAGGAGGCTTAGACTTAGCTGAGGGTTTAATGCTTAACTGAGTAGGTCTGAAGACATCCTCTGTAGCTGTGGGTTGCTCAGCTACTCTGGATCCCTCTGAAAGGTTAGCCTCAGTAAGCTGAAGAGCTTTTGCGTCCGAAGGCCCAGCCATCTCCACGTGGGAATCAGAGGCGGCTTGTGGTTCTACAGAAGCGGTCGTCAGGGGCTGCAAAGACGCCTCACTGAAAACCGGAGAACCGGTGACTGGCCTAGAAGAGGCTTTGTCTTCAGTTTTGGGCCTCAGATGCCTATCCTTGTCATTGCGCTTTTTGTATATTCCAGTCATTGAAAGTTCCGACGGCATGTTATAATTGAATTTTCTACCAAAATAATGTCGGGCAAAATCAAACCGACGTTTAATAGTGCGCTTGTTAAACCTAGCACAAAACCGACAACCAGTAATGTCATGGTCAGGGCCTAGGCATGGGATACAATAGGAATGGAAATCCTTATGAGGTATTTGCTTCCCACAAGAAATACAGTTATTAACTTTTACTGACATCGGTCTGAGGCAAGAAAAAGTTTCCCCAATGGGGTACATAACTTTGTAGAAGACTTTGGTTCTGGATTCAGAATGAAAATCTCAGGAGATGGCTGACCGGCACTTGCGAACTGCTTTTGCTTCGGGCACCACTCGGCAAGAAAGACTGAAGAAAATGGCGTCGGCTGCATCTTATATACCCCTGTCGCACTGACGTCAGGGAGGAGGTGACAGCAACCGATGCCAGACCAAGACTTTGGAACTCTGGCTGACTGTGGGACCGCCTGACGGCAGGATAACCCAAGTATAATGACTGCAGCAGTGTAACACGATGAACATCTTAAGTTACCTAGTTTCACATCTAACTTCTCTAGTGCACACTGCAGTGTTTAGGATAAACCATATTTTTTTCATCTTACCTTTAAGCATCCCTGTGTCTAGCACTTGCTCTAATACCTGCTGGAAAGCACTAGGATGCCTTAAACTGATACAAGCACTCAACTCTCTTGATTTAGGAGAAATTAATCATAGGCACTAAATAAGAAGTTATGTACCTACCATAACGTTCCATGTTAGTTGTCTTCTCTCGCCTTCTTTCTTGCTGGATGGGTTCGGAGCTGATCCTCGGCTCCGACTCGGCACTTGCTAAGCTCGAGAGCTAATTTTACCAGCTTGAGGCAACCCTATATCCCATGATGCAAGGCGGAGACTACCCAGATCTCGTTTGGTAGCTAAGGAAATAGTAATATATTCTTCCAACTGTAGAGGAGGAAGAAAACGTAACAATACTAAATAACATCATAATCCTCTAGAAAGGATCAACCTAATCTAGTGACACTAGAAGCTGAATAGCTAGAAAAGGAATAAAACCTCTTAATAGAAGAGGCATAATCTTCTCTGTCTGACCAGGCTAGGGGGATGGAGGCGGGGCCGAAGAAAGAAGGCGAGAAGACAACTAACATGGAACGTTATGGTAGGTACATAACTTCTTAATGTTAAGTTGTCAATCTCGCCTTCATTTGCTGGATGGGACCGCGTCCTAGCACCTCTATCCTGGGTGGCTCAATGGAACAGACTCTTGAGAACGGTGGAACCAAAATTCGCTCTGTCTCTGGAGGCCAAGTCTAATTTGTAATGTGAAACAAAGGTATGAGGAGAGGCCCATGTGGCTGCTGCACAAATAGTGTCTACTGGAAGTCTAGCTTGAAAAGCTGTCGATGTAGCTAGAGCTCTGGTAGAATGGGCTTTTGGCTTAGAAATCAACTCTTTGCCTCTGAGCTGATAAATGTAAGTAATCACAGAAGACAGCCATCTAGATAAAGTCACCTTGGAAACTGGAAGGCCTTTCCTGTTCTCTGCATAGGATAGAAACAGTTGATCAGATTTCCTAAAAAGTTTAGTTTTGTCCAGATAATATCTGAGCTGGCGGTGAACATCAAGACAATGTAACTTTTGCTCCGCTCTATCAGAATAATTCGGGAAAAACACTGGAAGATCAATGGATTGATTTAGGTTCGTCTGCGATGCCACTTTTGGTAAGAAAGACAGATTAGTCCTTAGAGATACCCTATCTTTGTGGAAGATTAAATAGGGAGGACGAATGCAGAGAGCATGAAGCTCAGATACTCTCCTGGCAGAAGTAATGGCGACTAGAAAAAGTGTCTTCCAAGAGAGAAATTTCAAAGAACAGGCAGCTGCAGGTTCGAAAGGGGGAAGAATCATGGATGTTAAAATTAAATTTAGATCCCACTGTGGTGGGGGGTCTCTAATCGGAGGTTTAAGTAAAAAGATACCTCGAAGGAATGCCTTGCAAAGTTTATGTGACATAATGTTGTGGTCCGAAAGGCCTATATGAAAATTCGAAATGGCTGCCAGCTGAACTTTTACTGTGGAGGAAAAGGATCCTGAATGAAAAATCTCAGCTAGGAAGTCCAAGACCGAATGAAGTGGAGCAGTATAGGGGTCTATGTTCCTAGCTTTTTCCCAGAAGGAGAAACGTCACCATTTACTAGTATAAATCTTTCTGGTAGAAGATTTTAGGGAAGCTACTATGATATCCCGGACGGGATTAGAAATCATAGGAAGCCTGGCTAAGGATGGAAGTGGAGCAACCAAGCAGTGAGGTTGAGAGAAGATATGGATTGGTGCAGCTGCCCCGACTGGTGGGTCAGAAGATCTGGAACCGGGTCCAGATGCCATGGCTGTACCAAGAGATAATGATGTAGGAACGGAAACCATATCTGCCGAGGCCAATAAGGGGCAATGAGAATCAACTTGGCTCTCAAGGCGGTTGCTTTCTGAATTAGTTGAGGTATCAGCGGAAAGGGGGGAAAGGCATAAAGAAGTCCCCGGGGACAATCTTGGGTTAGAGCATCTCTGGGGGGATGGCCTGGAAGGGGGAAGAGAGAGAAGAAGTCTGGGCATTTGCTGTTTTGAGGTGTAGCAAAAAGGTCGCAGCAAGGAAGGCCCCACTTCTGAAAAATCTCTTCCATCACTGATTGTTTGAGAGACCACTTGTGAGGCATGAGAATAGCTCTACTCAATCTGTCCGCTATGATGTTGGATTTCCCGGGGATATGCGTTGCTATCAGAAATCGCTGAGAAGAAATTGCCCATTGCCAAAGTCTGAGAGCCTCTCGACACAGTGGATAGGACTTGGTTCCGCCCTGTTTGTTGATATACCACACTACGGACATATTGTCCGTTTGGAGTGCAATAGTTCCCAGGGGAAGAGAGTCATTGAGGGCTTGCAAAGTTAAAAGCACCACTCTCATCTCCAGGACATTCTGCCCTGATAATGCCCCCCCCCACCCGATCAGGGAGGTGTCCGATGTAACCGTGGCAACCGGGGCAGGAGGGGTGGAGAAACGGACTCCTACGGCAGAAAGAGTCTTGCCATCTTGTCCATATCCTTGGGATCAGTATATTTAATGCCATTCTGCTGTAGCTCAGAGCAGATCTGAGCATTGCCATTTAGATTCTTGACATAGTTATAGAATGCCTTGTGGTTGTCTTTGGAATCTTTGGTAATTTTATTTTCGTTAACTAGCTTTGGAGGATTTTATGAGGGATCTCAGCTTCTTACTGAGTCTGGTAAGGGAGTTTTTGCATCCTGGGATTTTCCTCTTTTCTGCAACAGTTTCTTCCTTTTGTTGTAAAGTTTGTTTATGGCAGGCGACCACCAGATTGTTTTCCTTTTTTTGGAGGAGGGCATCTTGGTTCTATTTGGGATGGCACGATTCATGCATGAGTGGATGTGCTCGTACAGTGCCTTAGTGTAGGACTCAGCACTCGAACTTTCAGTTCCTGTCTGCATGGGTGTCATGAAGTTTGTAACTTCTGACTTGAGTAACATAAAGTTGGGTTTGTAGAAGTTTTTTATGGAGGTTTCCTTACTGGGGGGTGGGGGTGGGA